>NC_050091.1:9997084-10255349 GCF_009764565.3 Dermochelys coriacea
GACGAAAACAACTCTAGAAGCAGATCAGACTTGGTCACCAGCAGTGTTCAACACCAGAGCCCAGAGTAGGCTTTGGAAACTACTGCATTTCAGACCGACAGACAGGGATCTACCCCCTGCCCATCCCTAAAATCTCCCATACAATGAACCTGTTTCCCTGTGAGAGAACATTTCACTCTCATTTGGAGTCCTGATCCCCTGTAACAGCCCGTCATTGACTTCTTGTTGGTTTTTAAAGCCTCTCACCACATCAGAACAGGCCTCCTTGGAGGGACCTTCTGCTTTATCTCCCATCGTGGCAGCTGGGAGCTCCAGAGATGGAACTGCTGATCCTGCAATGCTGGGCAAGGGGAGGTAGGGCCAGGACTCGGTGCAGATGGATGGGGAGGTCATGCCAGCGCAGGACCCCGGGCTGTTCTCTCTCCGTGTCAGCTCTCTGAGATTTGCGGGGGCTGGTTGTTTGTTGTGATCTGAGGCTGGTTTCAGAGGTGGGGAGGGCAGGATTTCTGAGCCCACTTTGATATTTATTTATTGGCTCCTGTTATTTAATAAATAACGTTGCCTGCGTTTGAATGCATGTTTTGTTCTCTGTCTTCTGAGGCCCCCTGAGGGAGGCAGGTAGCAGGTGCCAGATGATCATTTGTGAGGAGTGGAAGGGAGAGCTCAGTGGTTTGACCATTGACCTGCTAAACCCAGGGTTGTGAGTTCAATCCTTGAGGGGGCCATTTAGGGATCTGGGGCAAAAATTGGGGATTGGTCCTGCTTTGAGCTGGGGGTTGGACTAGCTGACCTCCTGAGGTTCCTTCCAACCCTGGTATTCTATGAGGTCATTATTAGGTATTGTATTATCCAACCTCACTTGCTTTGCTCTGTGTAGACATACAGATATTAAAATATTTCTCAAACATACATTGTTAGCAGCTCGGGCTCTTGCTCCTTCTTTGCAGAGGTGGATTAGGGGTTTGTGGGGCCCTGGACCAGAGCAAGTGGGAGCCCCTCCCCACCACTTCTGCCTGAAGTCACACTCTATCCCCACCCACCCCCCGGCACTCCTGCTGGGGCATGGGGTCGGGGCGTAGGGGCTTCCACTGTTCCCCGGCAGGAGCACTGGTCGAGTGGGGGGAGCGGTTTGGGGCATGGGCGCACCCATTTTTCCAGGGGCCCCCCAATTGGCCCAGGCCCCTGGGCATGGGCCCCGTTGGCCCAGTGGCTAATCTGCCACTGATTCTCTGCCCTTCTGTCTGCAGGAAGTAAGATTGTCACCACTCACCCTTATGCATATTCCAAACCCTTAGCTTCCCCTCAGAGCTAAAGCCAATGAGAGTCAGTAGCCCCATCCCAATGGGTGGGACATCTTGTGGTGGTGGGGGCATTAATTAGGCTAAAGTTAAAATACTCAGCTCCCAGGAAAGGAAGCTCTGATCTATGATAAGGAATCTTCCAACCAAACCAAAGACTCCCATCATTCACTTGTGGCTGACTCCCATCTCTTTTAGTCTAGCTAAGGAAACCCCCTGCCAGGCGACTGACAGGAATAACTACTCCTTTTCTCATGCAGAGTGCACTCTGTCTCCTATGTGTGAACCAAGGGCCAAGGAGGAGAATGGAAGCTGTGGGAGTTAAATCAACTAGAGCCAACTGACTGGGAGACCCAGAAAACTGAAGGTCAAATGGAGTAAACCCCCTGTTTCCCCAAGAAATCCAAACTATCCTGCCTTCACCTCCAGCCCCACTGCACATTTGTTTGCCTGATTTATCTCTAGGTGAATAATCTGTCTTGTTCCTCTGATGCAATGTCTCATATCCAATGATAATCCCTGGAAGATGTGACGTGGAAGGTATTAGATACAATCAAAGAATGTCTGACCCATGTCCATTGATTTAGACTATAAGAGGTTGTTTGTTTCCTTTCTAATGGGTTGCTGTGCTCTAGAAGTGACAACTATTGTATAGCACAAGCAAGAGACAGGAATGTTAAGAGGTATAAGCACGTAAAAGCGGGGAGCCTAGTCCATAGTCCAGGCTAATACTGAAATACAATCCATGGAATGAATGAAACCTTCTGACTAACAGGAGCATCGAAGAGACAAGGTGCGGGAGGTAATATCTCTTATTGGCTCAACTTCTGTTTTTGAGAGAGACAAGGTTTCGTGCATACACAGAGCTCTTCTTCAGGTCTGGGGAAGGTCCTCAGGCCTAGTCTATACTAGGAAATTAGGTCAGTATAACTGTGACACTCGGGAGTGTGAAAATCCACCCCGCTGATTAACGCAGTTAAACCAACCTAATCCCCAATATAGATAAGACTTGGCCAACAAAAAATTCTAGCTACCGTCTCTCGGGGAGACGGATTACCTATGCCAATGGAAGAACCCCTTCTGTTTGTGTAGGTAGCGTCTTCACCGAAGCGCTACAGCCTCGCAGGTGCAATGATGCTGCTGTGTCTAAGACTCCCACTGTCATTGTAGCTGTTTATGTGTAGACAAGCCCTTGGAGTGTAACAGCTAAATACTAGGTTGAGTTGGTGGGTCCTGGTCTGTGGGGAGCTGGCTTCTGATGATGAGCTTGAAGAGGCTGGGGATTCATTTGAATGCCGGAAGAGGAGATTCAGGAAAGATTTCTTTCTAGAATCTTTCAGCTGCCCACAGGCCAGGACCCACCAGCCCAAAGCAGCACCAGACTCAGCCAGAACAACAGGTGCAAAACATGTAGACATAGCTCCACTGCTATAATGATCAACACTCCCCACAACATACCTGTCAAGATCCATGGGTCCTACATATGCCTATCCCAACATGTGGTGTACCTCATCCAGCGCACTGAATTCCCCAATAACAACTATGTGGGTGAAATCACTAGACCAAGGGTGGGGAACCTTTTTTCTATCAGGGGCCACTGACCCACAGAAAAACTCAGTTGTGGGCCGCATACAGCCCCACAGGGGAGCACAGAGGCTTGGGGCTTCCCCTAGGCTCCAGGGTGGGGCTAGAAATGAGGGATTCAGGGTGTGGGAAGGGGTTCCAGGCTGGGGAAAGGGGTTGGGGTGCAGGAGTGAGTGAGTGAGGGCTCCGGCTGGGGGTGCGGGCTTTGAGGTGGGGCTTGGAATGAGGGGTTTGGAGTGCAGGAGGGGGCTCAGGGCTGGGGTAGGGGTTGGGGTATGGGAGGAGGTTCGAGGTGCTGGCTCCAGGAGGGAGTTTGGGTGTGGGAAGGGGCTCAGGGCTGGGGCAGGGAGTTCGGGCTGCGGGCTCCGGCCATGCGGCACTTACCTCAGGTGGCTCCCAGTCGACAGTGCAGTGGGGCTCCAGGAAGCAGATGGCATGTCCGGTCTGTAGGCAGAGGCACGTCCAGGCGGCCGCCCCCGCAGCTCCATTGACTGCAGTTCCCGGCCAATGGGAGTTGCAGAACCAGCGCTGAGGGCAGGGGCAGCATGCGGCGCTTCCCTGATCATCCCTTTGCTTTGGGGCCACAGGGACATGGTAGCTGCTTCCAGGAGCTTGCCACAGGCCAGAGACTTGACACAAACCAAATGAAATTAAGCAATGGGCTAGATCCAGCCCACGGCTGTAGGTTCCCCACCCCTGCACTACGCTCTCAAATGAACTTACACAGAAACATGACAGAAGACAAAAAAACACTATCACCTGTGGGTGAAAACTTTTCCAGAACAATCACTGCATATCTGACCTCTCAGTCCTTGTCCCCAAAGGAAACCTGCACAACACCTTCAAAAGATGAGCCTGGGAACTTCAATTCAGAACTTTGCTAGACACTAAAAATCATGGACTGATAAAGACACCAGATTTATGGCTTATTACAAGAATCTACAACATCCTAACCTTCCCCCTACAGTTTCCTCCCACTATGATGGGAGGGGTTTTAACTGGCCACTTCCCCTTGAAATGTGTTAATTCCTGATGCTAAACAATCTGTCCCACCTTGTATTTAGCTGTGACACTTTCGGTACCTTTCCCAGACCTGGAGAAGAGCTCTGTGTGGTTTGAAAGCTTGTCTCTCTCACCAAGAGAAATTGGTCCAATAAAAGCAATTATCTCCCCGCACTCCTTGTCTCTCTAATATCCTGGAGGGACCAACAAGGCTCCACTGCATAGGAGCATCCAAGAAATTTGTCATGTCCCAACACCATCTGCTGGATACTGATGGAAGCAGCTGAAAAATGGAGAGCTGACATCTGAGTGCCCATTTACCAGGGCCAGATAGAAATAAGAGGGGATATAACCTGTGAGCACATGTGGACCTCAGAGCTTTGCTAAACCCCCATGTGGGAAAGACTCTCTCCCCTCTCCCACACATCATGGTCACAGCAGAAGTTGACTGAACCTACCAATAAGCTGCTGAATCCAGAAGTGTGACCCGACGCCCAGACCAGCTGGGTGGAAAGGACTCTCCCCTGTGCCAGGGTTACGGGGGTCAGGAGAAGTGGTGAGATTTCATTTCAAAGATTGTGTTTCTCCTGCTATTCTTGAATATGACAAACTGCAGATTCGCTGGTTGAGTCTGCATTCTTTAGTGAGCCCTCACTAACTAATGCCATGCGCAGGGGTCTCTGACCTAAACCCAGGCAAACTGGCCTAAGAGAGATTTAAAACAATACCTTTACGCAATCGCTTTTGGTATTTTAAACTTGTGCCTTTCACACCAAACTATTTAAATAGCAGGGGCCACATGCTGAGCCTTATAAGTGCTTTCGAGACAAGCGTATCCTTCCTCCTTGGAGAAATCCTGGAAGTGTGAGAAATGTATCAAAGGGAGTAAAGAACTGATGAATGTAAATAAATGTAATAAGAAATTTCGGTGATCTGTGCTCTTCCTCGGTACACCTGTTGAGCCTCAATGCTAGTCTATGACAGTTGTAAGACTGTATTGGTGTGTTCAGTGCATGCCTAGAACACTGGTTGTGTGCACACTTGACTGGTGCCGTGTTAATGGTAGACTGGTGTGGTCTGGAGTGAATTAATTAACTGTTGATTGGTTAAGAATAACCAAGTGACCTGTTCTGAGAAATACTGGCCCAGGTAAAAGCTGACCTGAAAAGAACCTAGCATTACAATGAATAAGCTAAGCGCTCATGGGACTCTGTAGAAGGGATTATCCTGTTTAGGTTCCATTCCAATACTGGCTACAGCACTTATCACATTGGCAAATCGAGTCTGTTAGATCTCAGCTTTAAAATCAAACTGGCACCTCGGCACGTTCCTAAAATGGATCCATTTTACGCTGACGCCCATCCCTGGCTGCTGAGCTGTAATGCTGCTGCTCCTACAGCTAGAGATAAAGGGCCCAATTCTGACCTCACTTACCCCTGGGGACGTCAGTTGTGGCAGCCAGTGCAGCTACGCCAATGTCAAAGCAAGGGGAGATCAGATTTAGGACTAAAGTCACTTGGCCAAATTATGACTCTCCTAATGGCAGCTAGGTAAAGGCAAAGCCTTCCCCTCCAAGGAAGCTGGGGCAGGATGTCCACTGCTTATTGTGTGAAGAAAGAGGTGCCGGGCTCAAGCAGTAGTGACGGTGTCCTGTGCACCACATGACCTCGCACACACCGTACATGCGAGATCACGCCTTGCACCACTGACAGAAGATGCACCAGGCTTTGCTCTGAGTATGTCCTGTGTGCTGGGACTGCCCCCTCTCTGCCCAGCCCCCTCACTCACAAAAATTTCTCACCTTGGACAGAAATAGACACCGCAGGAGACATTTCACAAGTAAACGTGAATGTAGTTTTCATTGATCCTATGCAGTGATATTTGCCACTGTCACTTGTCCTTGCTTGTTTGATGGACAGCTCTGAGTTCACATTGGATGGTGTAATGTGTGCTCCATTTCTGTAAAATTTTATCCCTTTTATCCCTGCTTCATTCCATCCGTAGCACCTCAGGTGCAGTGGGTCCCCTTCGAACACAGCATAGTAAGGGGCCTGGAGAATCAGCCACTCTGAAAGAGAGACACCGAGAGCCAATGGCAGGTTACTGCATGGCCCAACAGGGCCCGTGCCCAGGGGCCCCAGCCAATTTGGGGCCCCCAGAAAAATCTCCCTCTGCCATGGCCATGGGGCTGGAGGAGCTCTTGCTGCCCGCCGTGGCCCCAGGGCACAGAACTTCTCCTGTCTCGGGGCCACAGGGTGGGGTGGAAATGAGGGATGGGCAGAGGGGTGGAAAGGAACAAGCAGGAGGAGGCGCCATGCGGGAAGGGCGGAATGGGACAGGGCCATAGGCAGAATGGGACGGGGCTGCAGTGGAAGGGACAAAGCTGGGCTGGGTGTGGAATGGGGGCAGGGCTACAGCAGAAGGGGCTGGGCCACGGCTCCAGCACCGGACTCCTCCCCCGCACTTGCTCCAGCCCAGGCTCCAGGAGACCTTAATCCGGCTCTGCCGAGAGCAGCAGCTCCAGGAGATCACGGCACCAGGGAACTCAGTGCACTCAGTTCTGCAGGCTGTGGGTTGCAAGTCACACTCACCCTTTGCAGGGAGGGAGAGAAAGAGTCAGGCAAAACAATTCCTCAGGCCGCAGGTAAAAGTGAACCACAAAAAAATCCTTTCTAGCCAAGAGAAAGCCAGACATTAATTTGCCCTGGTAGCGAGGGGCAGGCAAGCCAAAGAACCGCAAGAGGGGTGAGTCTAGGCTGAGCGAGGGGGAGGCAGGAGACAGGGTCAGGGCTCTGGAGAGAAAGCGCGGGAGGGAAACAGCATCAGAGGAGGTGGGATAGCAGCTCGCAGAGGGGGAAGGAGGAGGCTGTGCCCACTGGCCTGCAGCGTGGAATTTAGGAGCAAACCCAGATTCTATTGACTGATCTCCCACCACAGCCCAAGCCAGGAACAGCCTCCCCAGGCTGCAGGGATGGGAGCATGCCTGCCCCACTGCTGCTCCGGCTCCAGTGAGTTGGGGGCAGGTGCCCCAAGGCCTTTCTCCTGCAGCCAGGGGGGCCTCCAGGTAGGGTGTGACCACCCGTCCCTTATTTTAAGAAACACCCCTTGACCATTTGAAATATTAAATTGAAGCTTACGACAATTGCACTGTATTCCGGAGGACAGGAGAAATGTACATGTGAGAGAACAATATGCTCTGCTAAGGGAAATGGTGTTTCCTTAAATTGTCCCTTATTTTTCAGGTGGTTTTCTCTAATTTCCATCCAATAAAAGTGGCCACCTGACCTGCAGGCTAGATCCCTGCCAGACCCCGAGTAGAGCTGTGGGCAGGTAGCTGGCAGCATTTCCCTCCACTTACTGCTTCAGGAGGCTGGGTTTGCCCCACTGCAGAATGGGCAGCAGCTCCACAGGGCCCCACAGGTCAGAGCAGAGCAGAATGGCTTTGACCTGCTGTTTCATTACTCACTTTCAGAAATGGTCAGCAGAACGGGGTCGCTTCGCCCGGAGCCAGGAGTCTTGCACTGGTATCTACCTGCATCACTCATCCTTGTCTTTTCAATTCTGAGGCTGTTTTTTATTGTGTATCTGAATGACTTGTTGTTGTGATACCATGTGAAACTCTGTCCAGGAGAGTGGGATGTGCTGCATATCAGAGTAACGCTATGCCCCCTAAACACTGTGCTCCACGGAGGGTCAAGGGTCAGTGTGGCCTTTTGTGCAGTCGCTGTAGGGACGGCAGAGAGGGAGGAGACAACAGGACAGAGCTGACCTCAGCGTAAAGGAGGAGATAAGCCCCATGGCCTCAGCATGGGAGGCTGGAGCCAGGGAACTGGGCAGGGGTATGCTCTAGGCTGGGATTGCCAAAGGGATTAGGCACCTGACTACCTGGGCAGTACCCGGGTTATCAAGTATTGTTTAGCACTGGGGGGGAGGGCGATGTTATGGTAGTGCCTCATGGCATCCAAGTCCTGTTTAGCATTAGGGAGTAGTGGGATAATGTCCCAGTGGTGCCCCCTTGGTACTCAGGTACTGTCTAGTACTAAGGGCAGTAGGATAGTGTCACAGTAGCGCCCCCAGTACCCAGGTATTGTCAGGTACTATGGAGCAGTGGGGTAACGTCAAAGCAGCCCCCCATACCCAGGTACTGTCTGGTGCTAGGGGGTAGTGGGGTAATGTCACAGCAGCCCTCCATACCCAGGTACTGTCTGGTGGTAGAGGGCAGTGGGGTAATGTCCCAGCAGCACCTGCTGGTACCCAGGTACTGTCTAGTATTAGAGAGCAGGGGCAGCACTCCCTGGTACCTGCACATTAGTGGTTGGGGCCCCTGCAGTTTATGTTAGCAGGAATATTCAGAGATGAGCAGGACTCACCAGCTAGGCCAAGGGCTGTAAAAGAAATGAGAAGGAGCGAGGCTGAGTGCAGTCTGTTTCCCCCAACACCAGCACGGGGGCTGTTACAGGAAGTCCTCTGGCCTGTGTCAAGCAGCTGCTCAGATGCGGGGATCACTGAGGTCCCTTCTCGCGTCACAATCTAGGGAGGGAGCCTGCCCCCCAGGCGGTCAGAGCCCTCACCTCCCCTGCACTTGGGGACATGGAGCCCACCCGGGCCAGGAGCTCCTCCAAGGCCTCCTGTGGAGTCTGGGGGAGTGCGGGGAAGAGAGCCCAGGCATTCAGACTCCTAAAGCTGCACCGTCGGGGCTAAGCACAGACCAGAACCTGGCTGGGATGGGTCTCAGGGTGAGTCCATGGACTCAGAGCGCTGCTCGGAGCCTGTGCCCGGTTCGTCACACGTGAGACACCTGCTGGCAGCACATCCCAGCTACCCCAGCAGCTCACCTGCCCCACCCCACTGTGCCCGGCCCCACTGCCTCACTGGCACTGGCCATGGCATGTCCCTCTGTAGGACCAAGATCCCTCCTGGTACCATAGTCCACCTCTCTTCATTCCCCGGAGTGTGAAGATCTCAGAAGCCAGCAAACCCAGGGGAGCCCATGCTGAGCTGGGCAGGACACATGCTGCTCCCCTGGTGTCGCCAGCTCTGCGGCTCGGTGAATGGGGCTGATGTCTCACCTTCTCTCAGACAGTGAAATGTCTTCCCTGGCCATCACCAAACCTCATGCCCACAGCTAAAATGGCCCATTCCTTGGCACTATCTGCCCCCTTGGGGCTGTCTGCAGACTGGCCAGGGACTGAATGGGCCATGGAGACTGAGTCCCCCTCTCTGTTCCTACAACGGGGGGAATCCCTCTGAATCTCACTAAACTCCTCTGGGACAGCTGCTCCCCCTGCAGCCTGCATGGGCTGTCAGCACCCTGGGACTGCAGTACAATCACCCAGCCCTCCTGCCCACCTCCATGGCCCCCCCACACCCTGCCCCCCAGTCCCTACTCACCCAGCACAAGCAGCTCTGCCCTCCCCAGCATCCTGGACGCTGTGAAAGGGGTCTACCGATGCACCCACTGCAGCAAAACATGCTCCCCTTTGCATAACCTCTCTGCTGGGGAAAGGGGAAGGAAGTGGCTTTCGCATAAGGGCTGCTCCACTCCTGCTGCCGCAGGGGCTGCACCTTTCACCCAACTAGGGTGACCAGATGTCCTGATTTAATAGGGACAGTCCCGATATTTGGGCTTTTGCTTATATGGGCACTTACTACCCCCCAGCCCCGATATAGGCACCTAATACCCCCCCACCCCCATCCTGATTTTTCGAACTTGGTATCTGGTCACCCTACACCCAACCCAGGGTCCGGAGCCAGCTGAGGGGAGCTCAGCACTCCCTCACAGCCAGCCTGGTATGGGGCTGCCACAGCCCTGGGGGTGGGGTGCTACCCATCGCTTCTCCTGGGGCTAGGAGATCTTTGACCCACATGTGGAGCCGCCTCCAGGCACAGGCAGGGGATCTTGGTTCAGCCTTGTCCTGGCTCTTGTATATACAAGGCGAGACACAGAGGACCAGACCCCAGTGGCTGTAAATTGTCTTTGCTCCAATGAAGTCAATGGAGTGATTTACACCAGCTGCAGATCTGGCCTAGGGTGCTCGTGGACTTTCTAAGGAAACTACAATGCATTGGTAATCTTCCTGAAAAATACCATCCTGCCACCATGGATGTAGAAGCTCTATCTGTTAGTCTTTAAGGTGCCACCGGATCCTTGTTGTTTTTGTGGATACAGACTAACACGGCTATCCCCTGATACTTGTCTCCCTCTGGTCTTTCTGCACATTGCGTTCAGCTGCTGACCCTGCACATGACCCCAGAGGATCTGCATCCCCCCTGGCTCCCCAACCGCCACCCACACCCCGATACTCCCGGCCTGCCCAGCTCGTCTGCCCCATCTGTAATGCCAGTAACAATGCTGGGTTCCCAGTCAGCCCGTTACAGGACTGACTCCAATCTCGCTCTTGCTGGGTTTGCTCCCGGGACTGGCCATGGATTCGCTCCTGAGTCACCCCCAGGGGAGCGAGCGGCACTCGGCCACACTAGTTCAAGTGAGGAGCAAACACGGGAGGCTGGTCAAAACAAAGAGGCAAATGGTGTTAAAAATGAAACATTGAAAATGCAGCTTGGCCCAATTTCTTTCCAATAGCCCCCCATTCGGACAGAGGGTGTCTCCTCACTTAATGACAGGTTTCAGAGTAGCAGCCATGTTAGTCTGTATTCGCAAAAAGAAAAGGAGTACTTGTGGCACCTTAGAGACTAACAAATTTAAAATCTGTCTGTATCTGTACAAGTTTTTTCATGAAGTTGACAGATTTCCACTCTATGCGGCTAAATTCAGTGCCTTGCATAATGACAGGTTTCAGAGTAGCAGCTGTGTTAGTCTTTTAGTTAGTCTCTAAGGTGCCACAAGTACTCCTTTTCTTTTTGTCTCCTCACTAGATCCCAAACCATTACCCCCTTTTACAGATAGGCCAGCTGAGGCACAGAGGGGGAAGCAGCCTGCCCAGGGTCACCCAGCAGAGCAGTGGCAGAACTGGGGTTGAACTCCCAGCTCCTGAGTCCCAGTCTAGTGCCTAACTGCTAGGCCACACTCCCTACCTAGGCAGCTGTGGGGTTGAAACCTATGTCCCCAAAGAGACTGGAGCCCGACCCCAGTCAGTCTCCACAGGAACGAATCTGCCTGCCTCCATGCACACCCCTCCTCTATCACCAGCCACCACAGACCTTAAGCGCCAAGGGTGACAAGTCGCTGGCCCCAGTGCAATCGGGGCTGGGTGCTGTTCAGACCCTAACACAGCTGGGTGAATTGAAATCGCCACTATGCAAATCAAGGGATTTCCTGGGGGCCGAAGCAGAACTGCCACCGTGGGAGCCAAGTGCTGCTCTGTGAATATTTGTTTGGTCCTAACAGGAACTTGCAAAAAGTGAAATTCACTTTCACTCCCTTCCCCCTCCCCATCAGAACTAAGGGGCGCAGAGCCAGCACGGGGGTCTGAGTCCCAAAGGGGGGTCCCAAGCTACCTCTGAACAACCCTCCCTTTGTAATAGAGAGAGCGCCTGGTGCACGGGTCCTGGTGCAAGACCTGAGGCTGTGAACCAAAGTCAGGGCATGTTTTAAAGCAGATCCGCATCCTGTACATGAACTTGGCAGAGTTGTTGCTAGTATTCTAGGCACTAGATATTTATGTAAATATATTGCACCCCAGTCTAGTACAAGATCAGATGATTTGACAGAACACTGAATAGGGTGGTTTTGACCAAGACATCAGAAACCAAGGGAGGTAACAAACAGATGTCATGGAACACGTCAGGTGGTACATTAGTTGTTTATCCCAGTTGTTTGTCTCAGTCTATAAATGTCGGGGTACCTCGCCTTAACCCTTTGTGTGGCCGAGGGGACAGCAGAGACTCCCACTGCTGACTGAGCTGCTCCTTCCCAGTGGGCACTCATGTGCTAGTGTACCTGTAACCATGGAGCCAGGGCGCTATGACTGTGCCTTGAGGGCAATAAACCTGGCCAGCTGCCTTTGTCACCGAACCGCGCTGCTGGTCGTTCTTTATGAGTAGCATCGAGGTCTGCTGAATGAGCAGGCTGCCTTAGCTGCTAACAACACAAAAGCACTGAGCAGCCTGAACGGCGTTACCAAAGAACAACATCCCAGCCTTCAGCACTTAGCAACACCGGTGACCCTGACCACTGAGCCAGTAGGTGACAAGCTGCCTTCTGTAGGGATTGTGACCTAACATGACAGAAAATTATGAGCTACGGAATCCCCTATTTTCCTCCCTTCAATGCACAGATTTTAATAACTTTTAGACACGCTGGGTAATTGAAAGAAAAAGGTCCATGTGAGTTTAAAAAACAAAGTGGGGATACATGGATTGGAATCTGTAAGGCTAGGGCAAAGACTGTCATCCTGAAAAACAACAACAGTAAGAAATGGACAGTATTGCAAACTGTGGCCATGGTTGTTAAATGGTTAAGACAACACACCCTAACAGTGGCAGGGCAAGTAACAGAAACAAACAAAGTTAGAAAAAGCGACAGACACTGGGAGGAACAAATTCAGGTTTTGTAAGGGGAGGTAAAAACTGCCACTCTCCTCTCAGAGCCAGGATAAAAACCAGGGGTATGAGTTCCCAACTGCTTAAACCACAGAGCCCCACTCCTCCACATAGAGCTAATAATGTAACCTTCTTTCTCAAATATTTTTACCTACCGGTTAAGTTTTCCTTTATATTCTTTCTCAGTTTGCTAAATTTGCTGCTGCTGTCTGTGGTTTAAGATAAAATTTGACAGAGTAAATTCACCTCTCTCTGCTCAGGTCTCCCTCTCTTCCTAGTTTGCTCTTCCCCCCACACCTCCTACTTCTGTTCTCTCTTTGTTTTAAAAGTTAAAAGTTCTAGTTATGACATGCCAAGTAACAGAAATGTTAACTCTGCTTCTAATCCTAACCACTGACTAATATTTGGCTTTTCTCTGTGCCATTTAATAGCATTATTAAAATAATTGTGTTTGTTTTGTATGTATGTATTATGTTGCCTCTGTTTTTTTCACTAAATGCATCCGATGAAGTGAGCTGTAGCTCACGAAAGCTTATGCTCTAATAAATTTGTTAGTCTCTAAGGTGCCACAAGTACTCCTTTTCAATAGTTATAGTGACAGACAGGAACTGTCTGTTTAGGGGTAGCATCTAAGATACACACAATTTGTATTACTTCTAACTATATAGGTTTGCATTTCAAAGTTCTAGCCTCTTTAGCATGAATGGCCCTAATTATCATTTGCATATCTTTCTAACATGACTTTAAAGGTGGTCTTTAGGTCATTCAGCCTGCAAGCTATTTAACCCTTTCTAGCCATGCATTACAAAAGGAAATATTGTAAGGGGAAACCTTTCTATTAATGCAAAGTTAATAGTAACAAAACGTCATTTTCTTTTTAGGGTTTTTATAAACTTGTTTGAGCCCTTATTAAATATTAAAATATAGTTATAAAATGTTATAGAAAAATGTTTAAAAATAGAATATATACTGTGTTTGGTTATGTTGCAAAATGTTAAAGTTAACCAAACAGTTTCAACAGGTTTTGTCTCTCAGACAAAACCAAATGCCATGAAAGTTCAGTACCCTCAAAGTGTATTCATAGATCTGCATTTAAAATTCATTTTGGTTTAATTTTTATACTTTTTTTCTTTTACGTTATATTAAATGGAAGTAGTGGTTGTTAAAGTATGCTTCCAAACAGTTAACAAAAGTTGAATTGGTATTACAAGCAAATTAACTCTAAAAAGCTTGGGTAAAAAATTCTGTTACTACCATAACTGTTTTGCTAAAACAGAGTTCTCAGCAGGGGAAAGCAATACACCTTCTCACAGAAGAGTGCAAGCATCTATTTTTGTAGTTAAGCACTATATTTAGTATAAAAATAAGTAATGCACATGCTAAGGAAGTAAAAATGAATGTCTATGCAAAAACTGCAAAAGCATCTGTAACAATTATATTTGTGCTAAAAATTGGGAAAAATCAGAAAAGCATAGCTTGTGTTATAGAAGACTTTGTCCCTATTACAGTGTAAACAAGCTAAATTAATCTGTATATCAAGTGTGGGTTATTGAAAACAAGAGAAATGTAAAGCAAACAAGCAAAAATTTTAGGATGTTAACCATAAACTGTTTAAGGGTGCATCCCACAGACACCAGAAGCTATCAGTACACAATAAAGAAACGCCCAGGCATCAGGAAAGAAAAATGAACTGCTTTATATGTAACAGACTGGTCAACTAATTTCAGTCTATCATATATGGACAATTGAGTATGCAATCATCTACAGAGACATTATAGAAACCACTAGCTGGACCAGGTTTAACTGTTGTTTAAATGTATATTACTCAGCAAAGTGGCAGATTAATGATTTTGCGACCCCTAGGCTCAGAAATAATTGCCAACCCCCCACCCAGCTTGCCTCCGCTCCACCTCCTCCCCTGAGCACACCGCCAGGGTCCTGCTTCTCCCCACTCCCTGCCAGTGCGTGTGCGCGAAACAGCTTCGCGAAGGAGGGGGACGGGGGGGGGGGGAACGCAGCGCGCTCAGGAGAGGAGGCGGGGCCAAGGCAGGGATTTGGGGAAGGGGACCAACAGGGGCAGGGAGGGGGCGGGGAAGGGCTGGCGTTGGGGCGGGGCCGGGGGTGGAGGGCGCAAACAGGCACCGGGGGAAGCAGCCTCTGGCTGCTGTTATAAATTTGCCGCCCCTGCAAATTTGTCGGCCTAGGTGTTAATATGCTGCTGACTCAGCAAAGTAAATTCAGGAAGTTTTTGGAGAGTGTTGGTGACAACTTCCTGGTAAAAGTGCTGGAGGAACCAACTCGGGGTCGTGCTCCTCTTGACCTGCTGCTCACAAACAGGGAAGAATTGGTAGGGGAAGTAGAAGTGGGTGGCAACCTGGGCAGCAGTGACCATGAGATGTCAGGATCCTGACAAAGGGAAGAAAGGAGAGCAGCAGAATACGGAAACTGGACTTCAGAAAAGCAGACTTTGACTCCTTCAGGGAACTCATGGGCAGGATCCCC
This sequence comes from Dermochelys coriacea, assembly GCF_009764565.3. NCBI lineage: Eukaryota > Metazoa > Chordata > Testudines > Dermochelyidae > Dermochelys > Dermochelys coriacea. Next base: position 10,011,973 of record NC_050091.1, read on the forward strand.
TGGGAGGCTAATATGAGGGGGGAAAGGAGTCCAGGAGAGCGGGCTGTATTTTAAAGAACTGTTATTGAGGGCGCAGGAACAAACCATCCCAATGTGTGAAAAGAACAGCAAATATGGCAGGCGACCAGCTTGGCTTAACAGTGAAATCTTCGGTGAGCTTAAACTCAAAAAGGAAGCTTACAAGAAGTGGAAATTTGGACAGATGACTAGGGAGGAGTATAAATATACTGCTTGAGCATGCAGGGGTGTAATTAGGAAGGCCAGAGCACAACTGGAGTTGCAGCTAGCAAGGGATGTGAAGGGTAACAAGAAGGGTTTCTACAGGTATGTTAGCAACAAGAAGGAGGTCAGGGAAAGTGTGGGACCCTTACTGAAAGGGGGAGGCAACATAGTGACAGAGGATGTGGAAAAACTGAAGTATTCAATGCTTTTTTTGCCTTGGTCTTCACAGACAAGGTCAGCTCCCAGACTGCTACACTGGGCAATACAGTATGGGGAGGAGGTGAGCAGCCCTCAGAGGTGAAAGAACAGGTTAACGTCTATTTAGAAAAGCTGGACATGAACAAGTCCATGGGTCCAGCTCTAATGCATGCAAGGGTGCTGAGGGAGTTGGCTGATGTGATTGCAGAGCCATTGGCCATTATCTTTGAAAATTCATGGCGATCGGGGGAGGTTGGATTGGAAAAAGGCAAATATAGTGCCCATATTTAAAAAAGGGAAGAAAGAGAATCATGGGAACTACAGACCGGTCAGCCTCACTTCAATGCCCGGCAAAATCATGGAGCAGGTCCTCAAGTAAACCATTTTAAGCACTTGGAGGAGAGGAAGGTGATCAGGAACAGTCAACATGGATTCACCAAGGGCAAGTCATGCCTGATCAACCTGATTGCCTTCTATGATGAGATAACTGGCTCTGTGGATATGGGGAAAGCAATGGATGTGATATATCTTGACTTTAGCAAAGCTTTTGATATGGTCTCCCACAGTATTCTTGCCAGCAAGTTAAAGAAGTATGGATTGGATGAATGGACTATAAGGTGGATAGAAAGCTGGCTAGATTGTTGAGCTCAATGGGTTGTGATCAACCACTCGATGTCTAGCTGGCAGCCGGTATCAAGTGGATGCCCCAGGGGTCGGTACTGGGGCAGGTTTTGTTCAACATCTTTATTAATGATCTGGATGATGGGATTAATTGCACCCTCAGAAAGTTCACAGATGACACTAAACTGGGGGGAGAGGTAGATAAGCTGGAGGGTAGGGTTAGGGTCCAGAGTGACCTAGACAAATTGGAGGATTGGGCCAAAAGAAATTTGATGAGTTTCAACAAGGACAAGTACACAGTCCTGCACTTAGGAAGGAAGAATCCCATGCACCGCTATAGGCTGGGGACCGACTGGCTAAGCTGCAGTTCTGCAGAAAAGGACCTGGGGATTACAGAGGACAAGAAGATGGATATGAGTCAGCAGTGTGGTCTTGTTGCCAAGAAGGCCAATGGCATATTGGGCTGTATTATTAGGAGCATTGCCAGCAGATAGAGGGAAGTGATTATTCCCCTCTATTCGGCACTGGTGAGGCCACACCTGGAATATTATGTCCAGTTTTGGTCCCATCACTACAGAAGGGATGTGGACAAATTGGAGAAAGTCCAGCGGAAGGCAATGAAAATTATTAGGGGGCTGGAGCATATGACATATGAGGAGAAGGTGAGGTGACTGGGGTTATTTAGTCTGCAGAAGAGAAGAGTGAGGGGGGGGATTTGATAGCAGCCTTCAACTACCTGAAGGGGGGTTCCAAAGAGGATGGAGCTAGGTTGTTCTCCATGGTGGTAGATGACAGAACAAGAAGCAATGGTCTAAAGTTGAAGTTGGGGAGATCTAGTTTGGATATTAGGAAACACTATTTCACTAGGAGGGTGGTGAAGCGCTAGAATGGCTTACCTAGGGAGGTAGTGGAATCTCTATCCATAGAGGTTTTTAAGGCCCAGCTTGACAAAGCCCTGGCTGGGATGATTTAGTTGATGTTATTCCCTGCTTTGATCAGGGAATTGGACTAGATGACCTCCTGAGGTCTTTTCCAACCCTAATATTCTATGATTCTAAGTGCCTGTGGTTTAAAATCTTTATCACTGAAAAGGGGAAGGGGTCCATTTAAAAGGTCCGGTGGGTCTGGGGTAGAGGGTGGGCAGGGCGTGTCCTCGTGCAGGACCCGGTCAAGATAAACCCGAGTGGCGGGCAGCAAAGCGGCCTTCACCTCCTGAAGTATGCGCCGGGGAGTACATGGTCTGGAGAGCCCCATGCGCTGAGCGAGCATCAGGGGATCCAGCCAGTCTCCCCGGTCATAGTCCAGGAGGTCTCCGACTCTTGTGACCTCTGCCAGGACCAACCTCTGGTGCACCAAGTGGGACTCCGCCACCTTCACACGGAGCTGGGGGTTGTGTAGCAGGGGCTCCGCGAGGAGATCTGCCCCCTCGGTGGCCACCACGGACCTGGTCGTTGAAAAGAATTTCCAGGTCCGGAGGAGGTCCTGGTAGAAGACCGGCAGCCCGGAGAGGTCTCGTGGAAGGCCTCTCGGATGGAGATAAAGGAGCTGCCAGTCGTATCGGAGCCCTCGGAAGCGGCGCAGGAAGGCGTGCGCCAGTATGCTCCACGCTGGACTACCTGCACCATAAAGGAGCCTCTGCAGGGCCTGGAGGCGGAAGACATGGATCTGAGTAAGGAGACATTTCAGGCCCTGCCCTCCCTCCTCCAGGGGAGGATGGAGAACCCCTGCAGGGACCCAGTGCAATCCTGACCAAAAGAACTCCAGAATCGATGTCCGGAGGTTCGCCAGGAAACCTGGGCTCGGGACCAGGGTGTTGAGCTGGTACCAGAGCATGGACAGGACTAGTTGATTAAGCACCAGCGTTCTCCCTCAAAGGGAGAGGCCCCAAGAGTAGTCCTGTCCATTTCTGGAGCTGCTCTGTCACCCCGCCCTCTAAATTCTGCCAGTTCTCCGGTGGAGAGGGATGCGTGACAGAAAGGTAAACACCGAGATAGAGCAGCAGGCCATCCGGTGGAGCTCGGGTCCGAACCGCAGGTGGGAGGGAGCTCGCCTGCCACCAGTCCTCTATCACCAAGCCAGAGCTCTTGACCCAGTTGACCCGTGTGGAGGAGGCTGCCAAATAGATGGCCTGGCAAGCCTCCACCCGCGCCAAGTCCCCCAGGTCCTGGACCACGAGGAGCACATCATCAGCATATGCCAACAGGACCAGCCGCAGCTCCAGCTCACGCAGCACCAACCCTGTCAACCTCCTGCGGACGAAACAGAGGAAGGGCTCGATCGCCAGAGCGTACAGCTGGCCTGACAGGGGAAACCCCTGCCATACTCCTCGCCCGAAGCTGACCGGTTTGGTCAGGGTCCAGTTGAGCCTGACCAGACACTCTGCGGAGGCGTACAGCACCCGGAGGAAACCCACAAACCGGGCTCCGAAGCCAAACGCTTGCAGAGTGCTCAGGAGATACCCATGATCCACCCTGTCGAACGCCTTCTCCTGATCTAAGGACAGGAGGGCGAACGACAGACCATCTCTACACCCGAGTTCCAAAAGGTCCTGGACCAGATATAGGTTGTCGAAGATGCTGTGGCCCGGGACGGTGTAGGTCTGATCTGGGTGGACCACGTCTGCCAGCACGGACCCTAGCCGCAGCGAGATTGCTTTTGCCACGACTTTGTAGTCCGTGCTGAGGAGCGAGATGGGACGCCAATTTCGTGCCCCATCGCCCGGCAGAGGTAGCACCGGGCCTCCCGCATGGAGTAATGCACCCGGTAATGGGCCCCCTGGTAGGGGACTAGGAAGGACCCCTCCAGCGCCTCTCCGTCATGTGCCGCCGGCGGCAGTTGAAGCTGCACTTGCCGGCGGAAGGAGAGGACGTGACGGAGGGCGGGGTCTTTGCAGCCCAACGGGAGAGGGCTGATGACAGAGATGGGCTTCCCCAGGGTAGAGAGGGCGGGTAGCAGGGCGGCATTGGGGAGAAAGGGAGGGACGGAGGTTAGGACCAGGCGGACGCCCAGGTCCTCTAGCGGCTCCAGGGGGACGAACACGCCCCCCACCGCCAGGCCTTTCTCCACCGCCTCCTGGGCGGCGGCCTCCGATGTTAAGAAGAAGACGACCTTGCCATACATTTTGGAGGCCGCCACAATGGCCGTGGGCCCCACCACCCTCGCCAATGCCCGCACATAGGTCTCCACGTGGGACGAGGGGGGCACCAAGAGGCAATGGACGCCGTGCTTCCTGGTCATGGTGGGAAAGGGGCCCCGGCCGCTCTAGATGGTAGTGGAGGCAGTGGGTGGGAGAGATGACGTAGCGGCAGGCGGGGGGCCTGCCGCCACCTGAGCGTACGCCCTGGGGGCCGGGGGAGGGACACCCGCAGAGCTGGTGGAGGGAACAGCGGGCAGGGACACCGTGGCCGGTGGTGGGGTCGGGGCAGTTGGAGCAACTCTTGCCATGGAGGGCCTGGTCTTTTTAGCGGGGCCCTTCCCCTTCTTCTTACCTTGGCGTTTCCCGCCGGCTGGGGGGGCTCCCCCCAAATCTGAGGGGGGGAAGAGACGTGGCAGCAACGGAGGTCACCCCGATGGCCGTCGCTGGTGGTGCCCCAGCGGGGGCGGTGGCAGATGGTTTGGCAGCGGAGGTAGAGGCTTGGGGGGGGTGACGGAGGGGCAGGCAGGGGAGGGGGAGCTCGGGCTGCTGGAGGAGCCCCACCCGTCTCGTCCCCCAGCATCGTGAGCAGGGAGGGAAGGGGAGACACTAGAAAAAGGAGGGGAAGGGGAAGTAGGTCGACCACTCCTCCCCGCTAGGCCGCAGGCAGGGGAGGAGGACGCCAAAAGGGGTGGGCTGGATGGGGGACAATCAGGGGTTAGGGGTCAGTCGCCGACACAGGGTGGAATTCTGGCTCCTCTAGCTGCACTAGGGGAGGGGGGGGATACAACAACATTGGGGGTGCAGTGAAGAGGGTTGAAACTAAAATGGGGAGTGGCACAAGCGCATGGGAGGGAGCATGGGTGCACGGAGCAAGGGGCTAAGCGGGCTGGGGGTAGGGCAGGGAAACCAAGGGGCTGGCTTCAGAGGCTGGGGCGGGGCAAACAAACAAAGGCTGTAGAGGGAAATGGGTGGGGCAGGCGAACAAACTGAAGCTAGTAAGGGGGGGATGGGGCAAAAGAGGGGGGCAAAAGCTGCAAGTGGCAAATGAGGCAGATTGCAAGGGCAAAGCTGTGGGGTGGGCAATCCAGGGGGGAGCATGTGCGCCCACATGCACTTGCACAAAGTCAATGTGGGCTGGTTACTGTTTCTGGCCCAAAGGGTGGAAATAGGGCATGGCAAGCCAAGCAAGCAGCTGAGTCCAGAGGCAGGAGCTGAGGCAGATGGTATACAGCCAGTGGGGCTGGTGGAGGGGGCAGCGGTGGTAGTAGTAGTGGCGGGGGAAAACACAGATAGATCAGGGGGCAGCTCCACACCACACCCCCTGTGTCCCTGGAAACACAGTCAAGAGCACAGTTTGAAAGTTACTCTGTATTAAGGCCCCCTCCACAGTGGTCTGCAAAGTCTCTAGGTGCTCCCCCACTGGTAGATGGTCCTCTCCTTCTCCTCCTCGGGGCTTCAGCAGCTCCAGGCAGCAGACTCCACAGCAGCAGCTCCAGGAACTCCAGGTGGTGGTCCAGGCAGGCAGGAAGGACCCCTCTCAGGTGGTGGTGGTAGTGGTGTCCAGCCATTGCTGCTGTGGGGCTGGGATCCCTCACTCCCCCCTCTAGGGAGTGGGCCAGCAAGCCCCCCCCCAAGGGGCTGCAGATGGAACAGTAACAGCAGCACCCGAGGGTGGGGGGGTCCAGCAACCAGGTAGCAGAGAACGGGGGGAGGGGTGGTGTCTGGCCCAGCCAGAGGAGTAGCTAGAGCAGCAGGGAGAGTCCAAGGCCTAGCAGCAGCAGCAGCCCTCTCCCTCCTTCTTCCTCCAGGCCAGAGGGATGCAGGAGTGCAATAGAAGGGAGAGATGTTGGTCCCAAGTTAAGCAGGTCCCTTTTCCCTGCGTAAGGGAACAGGGAAGGTTCCAGAACAATCAGGAACCTTCTGGAGACAATTAAGACAGGCTGATTAGAACACCTGCAGCCAATCATGAAGCTGCTAGAATCAATTAAGGCAGGCTAATCAGGGCACCTGGGTTTTAAAAAAGGAGCTCACTTCAGTTTGTGGTGTGCATGTGAGGAGCTGGGAGCAAGAGGCACTAGGAGCTGAGAGTGAGAATGCGGACTGAGGGGGTACAAGTATTATCAGACACCAGGAGGTAGGTCCTATGGTGAGGATAAAGAAGGTGTTGGGAGGAGGCCATGGGGAAATAGCCTAGGGAGTTGTAGCTGTCGCACAGCTGTTCCAGGAGGCACTCTAGACAGCTGCATTCCACATGGCCCTGGGCTGGAACCCGGGGTAGAGGGCAGGCCTGGGTTTCCCCCAAATCATCCCAACTCCTGGTCAGACAAGGAGGAGTCAACCTGAACTGTGAATTCAGAAAAATGGCCAAGCTGAGGGCTGCCGTGAAGCTCCAAGGTGAGCAAATCCGCCAATAAGCTCAAGACCCACCAAGGTAGAGCAGGAACTTTGTCACAAAATAGTAAGAAATTAAACCTTAAAATTAACTTGCAAACTGATGGATTAGGTCAAGCCATTAAAAAAGGAGGAGGAATTAGTACTTTAATCACGCAGCAAGAGGCATTAGTAATTAGTAATATGCACTCCATTTCAAAATTTTTAAAATAGGTTAATATCTATAAATACTGTAATTGATTTATTGAATAATAATATTTTTCAGGCAATTGCATGCAGCATACATGGTACCAAATTCATTCTGCATCTAATGCAGTGAATAGAAGACATAAAACGGGGAAGTGATCAAGGTTGTTAAACAGCACACTTATCTGGACCACAGTACTGGAAAAAGAAATTGCAATTTGTAAGGCTACAAGGTCTGGACCTTGTGCATCACATGAAATTAATAATTGGACTGTACCAATTATAATTGCTATTCCTACATGGACAAGGAATCCTAAAAAATTAGTATACGTTAACAGTATGGGTACAATAGAGAATGGGACCTATAGACAGTACTATTCACCAAGTGTGAAGATGGCAACACCTGAAGGAAATTAAATAAACACAGCCTGCTGTAAATGAATCAAACACAGATGGTTCTTTGAGTGCTAGGCCCGAATGAACCTGATCACAAGCAAAGAAGGTTGGGCCCGACTAGTCATTAAAAAGAGCGTGAAGGAGATGGTGTGGCTCGGGGACACAGTATGTGCTCTGGGATACCACAACTTCTCGGTGGAACAACAGCATGGCAGGGGAGCCTGGACAGGTTTTGTCTGAACCTCACCTCTCTGACTCAGTTTGGGACCATACCCTATGGCTAAATGTGAAGATAAAGGAGAAAGTGACAGAGGCTGTGACAGACAACACCAAATGGGAATCACTGGTGACCAAACTCTTTGCACCTGTACCTCCCTTGTCCATTAGCACTGCTAATTTGGTACAAAAGAAAATGGAGCAATTGGTGACCATTGCCCAGGTAACAGCTGAGTGTAGCGAGGAGGTGTGGCATCGCTCCAAGACTGATGGGGAGGAACCCCCACTCAACCCATCGTGGGCGGAGCCAGGACACCCACCCCCACCCCGCTGGAAGCAGAGGGGCAGGACAGGAAGTCTAAAAGATGGGCCTTGCGGCTCAGGTTGGGTAGAGTCACTGGAGGAGACAGACGTCTCCCGCCCATTGCTGTGGCTTGAGCCTGAAGAGGACCCCGGCTGTGCTGATGACTTAGAGCTGCCAGAGTCGCCGGCCAACCAAGGCACCAAGGAGTGCTAGGATTGCCACAAGCAGTGTACCCTGTGTTGTAAGTTGAGGTCCTGAAACCTAAGTCCTTGTATCAGAGGCCTGGTATGAGGCCTAAGGCCTGAGCTAAAAGTAATGGTCCAGACTTTGCTGATATAAAACAAAGTTAAGCTGTGAGCAAGAGGCAGGCCCTGCTCACAGAATCTGGCATGAAGAGGGCTGATGCTTCAAAAACACACATCTAAAAGGTACTGGGCACAAGTGATGTAAACACGTGCCAGGATGGTACCAGAACACTCCAGCAGAAGCACATTCTCTCTCAGATAACAGGAACATGCTGACCCATCCTAAAGACAGGGTTAAGAGGATAATATGATGGATAGAATTGTTTTGTTCGAACCAATATGTACAAGGTATAGGTAGCACCTTGACACGTAGAGGTGGTACCTCAATATGTCAGGAGTGAGGTGTAACTTGTTTGTACCTGTGTGTAAGCGGAGGAATAGTCCCGCTCTGTGGGGAACTTTCCTGGCTTCTGCACTACCCTGGTGAAGTGGGCTAGCTAAAGGATCTGAGTCCTCGATCCCACTTCCGTTACCCAGTGGCCTCCCTGCCCTTGAGGACTCCCCTTCCACTCTCCTGTCTGGCAGAGTCCTTGTAACCCCAACAAGGCTGGGCCCAGGATTCCTGGGGGGCTCAATCCCCAACCCTGCTGTGGTCACCAGACCTTCTTCTCAAGCCCTGGCTGTGCTACAGGGATGCTGTGTGTTGGACACTTCCTCTGGTGGTGGCCAGACGCTCTAAGTGATAGGACCCTTCTTCCCAGTGTCGCCCCGCCCTGTCGGGGTTGTGGTCCACTCCTGACCTTCATAGCCCCTTGGCTGAGGTGTCTCCCTGTGCTGGGCCTGCTGCCCAGGGTCCCCATCGCTCTCCCCAGCTGCTCACCGCACCCAGCTCCCGACTGCTCCAGCCCCAGCTTCACCGCTCTGTCTCTGCTGCTCTGCCTCCAGCTCCCTGGGCTGCTTCTTTGGCCCCTCTGCCTCTGATTGCTACAGCTCTGCTCCCAGGACAGGTCTGCTCTGCAGGCTGCTTTTGTGACTCTGCTCCCAGCACTGACCTGCTTCCTGGGCTGCTTTTTTGGCCCCTCTGGCTCTGGTTGCTGCAGCTCTGCTCCCAGGGCAAGTCTGCTCTCTCTGGGCTGCGCCTCTGGCTTTGGGGCTGCAGCTCTGCTCCCAGGACAGGATCTGCTCTCTCTGGGCTACTTTTCTGGTCCCTCTGGATCTGGCCCAGCTCTGCTTCCCAGCTTAGCTTGGGCCCCTGCTTTCTCCTTAGCTCGTCCCCATTCTGTCTGACCCAGGCAAATCCAGCTCACATGGAGGACAGGACCTCCCTGGCCTCCTGACTCCCTTATTAGCCTGCCAGCCCTGTCATTCAGGCTGACCTGGAGCATTGGCCTCTCCCCATTGTTCCTGGGGGCTGTCAGTCTCAGGGTCCTGATTCCCCATCGACCCTTCCCCCTTTTTAGTACTGGGAGCTAGCAACCAAAACACCCCCACTGAATGTTAGTAAGGGGGCAACAGTCCCCTTACATTCCCCCTTGCTAAAATTCTGCCACAGCCACAATATTCACACCAGTACATCCGGGCCCCATAGTAACATATACCCACATCATATAAAAACCCCATTAACAGTTATTAAAAGAACATTTAACATTTCACATCTACTTCTTCATACTATACATAACAATATTAATTAAAACACTTCATAGAACCGGTAACATAATCATCTCTAAGTCTAAGAGGAAGTACACCCTTATTAGCCCTCTGGGACCTTCTTAAAATTGGTGGTTCATTACTCATATTTTCCATTTCCCTGTTCTCGGGTAAAACTGGGTGAGTTTGAGAGATCTGGCCATTCCCGTTAGGGTTTAGGTTTACCCCATTGGTTTTAGTCTCCTCTGGAAATGCTGCTCTATGCCTCCTACGAGCCCTGGTAAGACTAAAAGTCCAATGCTTTAGCTGGTCCCTATGTACTACTCTCTCAGGACCTCCTTGTTCAGGCTGGATAGTGTACACTGGCAGTTCGGGATTGTTGTGGGTGACCATAGTGTGGGGACGTGGCTCCCATTTGTCCTGTATTTTATTATGTCTCTGGCGTCTGTGGCTACGAACTGGTACACTGTCACCAGGTCTGATGAGAGCCCCACTGGACTTGCAATTATAAGTCGTTTTCCTACTTTGGGCTGTGTCTTTAGTTGTACTGAGAGCAACTTCACTGGCTGTCTTTGGTCTGTTGTGGACACCTTTGACCCAGTCATCGAAATTGGTCACCTCATCCTTTGAAAAGGCTTCTTGATGCTTCTCTGGCAACACCCTGAAGTTAGCCACCTGTGCAGGAATCAGCCGTTGGCATGCCGCTTGGACTGGAACTGGCAGTCTCCCACCACACCTTTCCTGAGGAAAGGTAACTTGTTCTCCCTCTCCCCAAATGTTACCTTCACCTGAGGGATCACCTCCTCAGGCTGTAACTCCATAGCCTTCACGCTTGAGTTTAGAAGACTAACTGGTACTCTTCCTTTGATGGCACTGGTCAGTACATTGGCTGACTGAAGTCCATTAGATGTAGGCTCTACAAGAGCTCGATATCTATTGGTATGTTCTGATACACAGCAGTGTTAGTCAAGGAACTTCCCTCTCCGAGGAGGACTAACAGTCTTCTCTTTTCTGTGCACTTTAACATTTCCAATCTGCCCCGCAGATTAATGGGTTTGTCTCTGTGCTCGAGCCAGTACTCTACTCAGCACAGCATTCTTCTTAGAGTGCCCATCACGGTTCATCCTCCTGATTCCTTCTTCTGGCAATGGTAGCTCCTTCAGCTCACTAACGATGTTCATCCCTAGAATCCCTGGGACTGCTTTTCCCATATGGCTCCCTTCAGAGTCTTTGTCTTTCAGGATGAAGATGCATTGCCCTGGCAGTGTCTGGCCCATGTAGTCTATGTCTGCTTCGAGGCATCCCACCACTGGGATTGCCAGTCCATTAACTGCTGTTAGACGTACAAACTGTGTGCTGTGCATGGTCAGATCCTTGTCTTTCAAATATTTTTGAAAATGCGACTCAGTAATGGTGGTGACTTCTGAGCCAGTATCTTACAAACATCTGGTCTTCACCCCTGCTAAACACGCTTCAGCAGTTAGACAGTTTCCAAACACTCGCTTACAGAAGTCACTAGACATGCTGGCATTGCCCACGTTCCTTTCAACACTGTGTGCAGAGTGATTTTCCACCAAGGAGAGGCCTAGGCCTCTGTCACTGCTTGGCCTTCTACTGGAGATGGACCACTCGCTCCTGGTGCCCCATTGGTTTTCAGAGCCTGGGACTCTGTTCTCCTTCCCAGTGGACATTCCCGGCTAGTGTTCCCTGGCTTTTCACAAGTGTAACAGATGTACCTTCCCAGCTCATCCTTCAGTGGGGCTCTTCAGGATCCCAGTGCCCTTGGATACTTTGACATACTAATGGGATTTTTTTCTTTCATTAACTCAGTCATCATTTTTATCATCTCCTCCTGTTGGACCACCAGTTTTTGGACAGCCTCACTTAAACTTTCCAGTGTTAACTGTGTTTGGGGCAGGGCCTTTTCCCCAGCATCTGCATTCACTAGGCCCCCACTTCGTGTACGGGGGTTAGGCTTGGCTGACTCTGTCACAGGAACTTCCTCTTCTTCTGACCACATAATGGCAGCCTGCATGAGTTCATGAAACTTCTTACTGGGCTCTTTCTTAAACCTTCTTTTCGTTTTGTGGCCGAGGGAATCATCCTGGAGCCCCAGCACTAACTGCTCTTTCAGAACCATATCTGGGTCTGGAACTCGTTGAGGGTCTCGCTGCTCCACTTTGCTCATTCTTTCCTGGTGGTCATACACATATGCCCAGATAGTTTCACCGGGCTCCTGCTTTCGCTCAAAGAACTCCTTTAGTCGGGTTCCAATAGGTACCTTATCTCCGTACACTTCCAGTAGGAGTTCAAACACCTTTTTCCACATATTTCTTGTCTCTCATTGCCATGAACTTTACTGTGGCCTTGGCCTGGCCCTTGAGGTACTCCTCTATGAAGTCCACATGATCTTCTTCAGGTACTCTTAGCACACGCAGAGCCGCCTTCACAGACTTGACTCACTCCTCTACTGTAATGTCTCCTGGTCTAGTCGGGAAGCCACCAAACTCCGTGATCTTCCGCTCCCGTGGGACATAAATAGTAGGGGGTTTCTTAGCTTCTGCTGCCTATTGGTCTATTACCGCCTTAGCCAGTGATAAGGCTTCTCTCTGTTCTGTTCTAGCTTGTTGTAATGCCTCAGCTTGGTCTGACAATCTGTGCCGAAGTTCAGCAAATTGGGCCCGTAGTTCTTCAGTTCCAGCCATGGTAGGGTTCTGGACCAGGCCTGGACAGTGCTACTGGAACTCAACCAGTAAACCAATGGGGTGGACCCTGTGGATAGGATCCTGTTCGTGACGCCAATTATGTAAGCAGGGGAATAGTCCCGCTCTTGTGGGGAACTTTCCTGGCTTCTGCACTACCCCGGTGAAGTGGGCTAGCGAAAGGATCTGAGTCCTCGCTCCCACTTCCTTTACCCAGTTGCTTCCCTGCCCTTGAGGGCTCTCCTTCTACTCTCCTGTCTGGCAGAATCCTTGCAACCCCAGCAAGGCTGGCCCCAGGATTCCTGGGGGGCTCGACCCCTAACCCTGCTGTTGTCACCTAGGACAGAGGCTAGGGTGTCCCCACTCCTGGGTACTCTCTCTGCACTGGGCACTTCTCTGACCCACCGACCATTACATACAATTTAAAGCAAATGCAAGTTATATAATCAACAATTAATTTTAAAAAGAATAAGGAAAAATGGGAAAGGTTAAAGGAAACATATCAGCCCACTCTGTGGCGGGGAACATCACAAACAGTGTCTCTGGAACGTCAGGGCAGTTCACAGTCTGTTCCTTGTAAGTCCCCAGCCTTCTTCTCAGGCCCTGGCTGTGCTGCAGGGATGCTGTGGGTTGGACACTTGCTCTGGTGGTAGCCAGACGCTCTCAGGCTCTAAGTGGTAGGACCCTTCTTCCCAGTGTTGCCCCCGCCCTGTCGGGGTTACGATCCACGCCTGGCCTGCAGAGCCTCTTGACTGAAATATCTCCCTGTGCTGGGCCTGCTCCCCAAAGTCCCCCTTGGTCTCCCCAGCTGTTCACCTCACCCAGCTCCAGACTGCTCCAGCCCCAGCTGCACCATTCCGTCTCTGCGCTGCTGCTGCTGCTCTGCCTCCAGCTCCCTGGGCTGCTTCTTTGGCCCCTCTGCCTCTGGTTGCTGCAGCTCTGCTCCCAGGACAGGTCTGCTCTGCAGGCTGCTTCTGTGACTCTGCTCCCAGCACTGACCTGCTTCCTGGGCTGCTTTTCTGGCCCTTCTGGCTCTGGTTGCTGCAGCTCTCCTCCCAGGGCAAGTCTGCTCTCTCTGGGCTGCGCCTCTGGCTTTGGGGCTGCAGCTCTGCTCCCAGGACAGGGTCTGCTCTCTCTGGGCTGCTTTTCTGGTCCCTCTGGATCTGGCCCAGCTCTGCTCCCCCCCAGCTCATCTTGGGCCCCTGCTTTCTCCTTAGCGCGTCCCCATTCTGTCTGACCCAGGCAAATCCAGCTCACACTGAGGACGGGACCTCCCTGGCCTCCTGACTCCCTTATTAGCCTGCCAGCCCTGTCATTCAGGCTGACCTGGAGCATTGGCCTCTCCCCATTGTTCCTGGGGGCTGTCAGTCTCAGGGTCCTGATTCCCCATCGACCCTTCCCCCTTTTTAGTACTGGGAGCTAGCAACTAAAACACTGAGTGTTAGGAAGGGGGCAACAGTCCCCTTACATGTGTATAAAAATGGACTTCTGAGGTGTTGTCTTTGTCTGGCCGAGGGGTTGGGGGCAGTGGTAAGTTCCGCCACTGACTGAGCCGGTCAATTATCAGGGAGCACATATGTACTAGCAGAACTGTAGACATCTGATCCGGGGAGCTAGAGACTGTGTTTCATTTGGCAATAAACCTGGCCAGGTGCCTTTGTATCTTATTGGAGTCTGTGGTCATTGGGGGTTTCTCTTGGGGTCTGCTGTGCCAGCGATCTGCGCAAAGCCAGGGCAGCACACAGAGGAGACACACACACACACATGCAGCCGACTGTTATCAATATCGAACAGAGCAGAGGATCACACCAGTGACAACTGCTGACACCTTGGGGAGATGGAGGACAACCGTACATGGCGAGGGGAGTGTAGGAAGTAGCCCAGGGACACCAGACAGTAGTTTGGTTGTGGTTTTTGTGTTTGTGCCCAGGTCAGTGTGTTTTGGGTGGATCTCCACTGACCGAGTGGCAGAATGCTCCACCACTGTAAGGATACTAGCCTGGGGACCCAGTGGAATGGGCTGGGCCTCGGTCTCCCTTCCTCCTGCTGCCAACCCCACCCCTGGGGTGCCAGCCTCCCCACTTTAGGCCAAGAGGTTTGCGTTTGTCTGACATCTGACAGAGCTAGGACGTCAGACTGTTTGTGCGCTGCCCAGCCTGAGGGCCTGAGCCCCTGGACTCAGGTAATTCAATTGGGTGTGTGGCCACAGCTGCTGTCATGTTGGGTGATAACAGGGCCTGGAGAGGCCAGCTCTGTGTCACCAGCAAAGCAGTGTGAGAAAAGAGTCAGCAAAACTGGGTGAATAGAGGGGTACAGCGGTTCCCACGGCTCCCAGACTGCACCCTGGCGGGTGACAACCCATCACAATGGGTAAAGATCCTCCCCATAAAAAGACAAAGAGCAGAGGATGTAGTAGAGAGATAGAGCCTGGAGCACTGGGCCTGGTGCAAGATCTGAGGCCTGAACCAGAGGGTGTGCACCAAAGTCAGGCCACGTATTAAAGCAGATGCACTAGATATTTATGTAAATGTATTCTGGCTAGTACAGAGTCACCCCAGTCTAGTACAAGATCAGATGGTTCGACAGAATACTGAATAGGGACATTTTGTCCAAGATATCAGGAACAAGGGAAGGTAACAAATGGCTGTCATGGAACACTTCAGGTGGTACGTAAGTTGTTTATCTCAGTTGTTTGTCTCAGTTTATAAATGTCAGGGTACCTCGCCTTTACCCTTTGTGTGGTCGAGTGGACAGCAGAGACTCCCACTGCTGACTGAGCTGCTCCTTGCCACTGGGCACTCATGTGTTAGTGTACCTGTAACCACGGAGCCAGGGTGCTATGAATGTGCCTTGAGGGCAATAAACCAGGCCAGCAGCCTTTGTCCCCACACCGTGCTGCTGGTCATTCTTTATGAGTAGCATCGGGATCTGCTGAATGAGCAGGCTGCCTTAGCTGCTGTTAGCACAGAAGCACTGAGTAGCCTGAACGGTGTTACTGAGACAATGACATCCCAGCCTTCAGCACTTAGCAACACCCCTCGCTGTGCAATTCTGACAGAAAATCTTTCAAACCCAGGCTCTCCCCCACATACCACTGACCACTTCCCCTTCCCTTTCTCTAAAGAGCTCACAGTCTCACCAGAAACTTTGCAGCTGGGGAAGTGGGGCCACGTGAATTACTGAAAGTCTCACAGAGCATCTATGGTAGAGCCGGGTACTGCCCTCAGGGCTACCATGTCCCAGCCCAGCCCCCTAAAGACAAGGCCAGCCTCCCTCTCAGCCTTGACCTAAACAGAGTTCCACGAAGGCTGGTCCCCAGGGCCAGGTGACGTTTGCTGGTGTGGGCTGGAGGTAGATCCTTGAAGAGAAGCATCCCGCTGATACCCTACTGCAGGTAACGCACACAGTGCGGCGTGTATCTCAGTGATCCCACACCAAGTGTGGGCCTGCATTTGAGTAGGGCTCACCCCGCCCAATGCCCCAAGTCTAATACCCCAGATGCTGGGGCACTCTGGATCCAGACCTGGATTCTCAGCAATTTGTATTAAAAGCTGGAATGCAAAAGGCAGCCCCTCCTCCATGCTTTCCCTGGTGGATTTCCCAAAGTGCTCAGCATTTGCCACACCCTCCCCTACCTCCTACCACACTCCAAGAAGCAGTGTGAGGCCAGTGCTGAGCATGTTGGGAAATTCCCCTGTCTAAGGTTACCACATTTCAAGTTCCCAAATAGAGGATACTGCTGCAGGGAGGAGGGGAGTTGATGGGAAGAGGAGTACAGTTTCTATCGTACAGTTTCTTTCTATTTTGAATATCTAACAGTGGCACTCTGTACCTTTGAAGCAACACCCTGGAACCCCCATATTCACCACTGTCATACAATTATGTTATGTTCTTTATAAAGTATGACTTGTGAGGTATCATTTTAAAAGTCTTGATCTGTTGAACATTAATATCCTGTTGGATTGTATATGCTATCACTGTATGTGGAGTTATGATATTTTGCTATGTGTGTGTTAGTGAAATATATTGTGAGGTTGGGAACATCCACAAACAACCTGTGAGGTGCAACAGTGGAGGAACCAGACGTGCTGATGGCCCATGAAAGGGAATCCACACTCCCAACAACTATCCCAGGAACTGTACACAATGGAGACTTCTCAGAGGGAGCACCTAGACCAGGGGTGGCCAGCCTTTGGCTCCGGAGCCACATGCAGCTCTTCAGAAGTTAATATGCAGCTCCTTGTATAGGCAACAACTCCAGGACTGGAGCTATAGGTGCCAACTTTCCAATGTGCCGGGGGATGCTCACTGCTCAAACCCTGGCTCTGCCACAGGCCCGGCCCCCACTTCACCCCTTCCCACTCCCTCCCTTGAGCCTGCCATGCCCTCACTCTTCTCCCTCCCTCCCAGATCCTCCTGCACACCATGAAACAGCTGATCAGGAGATGCGGGGAGGGAGGGTGAGGCACTGATCAGCCGGGCTGTCAGTGGGCAGGAGGCGCTGGGAGCAGGAGCCTATGGGGGGCTGCTGACATATTACTGTGGCTCTTTGGCACTCCCCCCACAACTCAATACCTGGAAATACATCTGGAGAACGAAGACTTTGAACTGGGGAGGTGGTCCCGGGTGGAGAAGAGTTCCAGGCTGTGTACTGAAGATTTGTAACCTGCTTGTATTATCTATCAGGATGAGACACTGCTTGATTCAAATCCTGTTTAGTTTATAGAACTTAGACTGGGAATTTATTTTATTTCTTAAGTAACCAACTCTGATCTCTACGCTTGCTACTTATGATCACTTAAAATCTATCTTTCTGTAGTTAATAAATCTGTTTTATATTTTACCTAAAATAGTGTGTTTGGGTTGACGTGCTTGGGATCTGCTCAAGTTTCAAAGGTTGGTGCACGCCCACTTTCTTTTGTAGAAGTGGCAAACTTAATGAACTTACACTGGTCAGACTTCTGACTAGTGCAAGATGGTAGCGTTCTGGGGTGCAAGGCTGGGGGGAATTGGCTGGAGCCTCTCTATTGTTGGTTCATGAATGGCAGGGAGAAGCATTCTGTTGGGCATGTCCTCGGCCGTGAAAGGTTGCATAAGGGCAGTACCTGACAGAGGTTTGTGACTTAGCAACAGCATCACAGTGTGAGAGGGAGCCCAGGCTGGTAGGACAGAGGGCTCATAGTCCAGGTTGTACCCCAGGAAACCAGTCACACTAACACTTATAAGTAAAAAAGTGTAAGGGCCTCAAAAATAAATATAAATCAAATTTAATTGTACCTTTTTACGTGCAGTCAGTCCTTTCCTACTGCACTTCTTCCTGTTGGGCTCATGCATGTTTCTCTGCAGAGCGTATCTTTCTCAGCAGCGGTTGATGGCTCATCAAGTAGCCGGGAAAGTGTTTGCAAGATATGTCCCTGAAGTTTCTGAAGTACAAGCAGAATCCCTTTCTGTGCCTCAACAGTCAATATCACGCCACCCTTACTTCTACGCTGCTGCTGGCGGGCGGCCGTGCTGCCTTCAGACCTGGACACCGATGGACATGTACCACCCAGCTGCCGCAGCCCTGATACAGCTGAGCAGTTCAGTGCTTAGGTGCCGGAGAGACCCTCAGCCCAGGCTGTACCTTGCCTGTGGGGCCAGATCTGGTGAGCATGCACAGAGCCTGCCCTGCACAAACCCCAGCTGAGAAGGAGGTGGTCCCCCAACAATCACCCCCTCCCCAATACAACTCCCCCTGCCCCACCTCACTCCTGAGCTCAGAGGCTCCAGGGCTGTGATCTCTGCTCCCATGTCCGCCCTGCCCACCCACCTGTCCACGTGAATCCACCGCTGGCAGTGTCCCTTGGGCAGAGCCCACCCATGTGAGGTGTCTGTCTGGGGACTCCTGCCCCACGTGAGTCTCTTGTTGTTGTATTATCATAGTGCCAAGGTGCCCCAGTCATGGCCTGGACCCCACGGTGCGAGATGCTGCACAAATGCTGAACAGAGAGATGGTCCCTGCCTTGAGCCATGCACAGTCTGTGTCTAGGGCAAGAGACGACAGGTAGGTACAGACAGGTGGGAGAGCGCACAGAAGCAGTGACACAGAACTGGTCAGGGTGAGGGGCAGCGGTCTCCACTCACCAGCTGCCTGAGGGTTGGTGAGATTTCTGCAGGAATCAGGGCAAAGCGAAGGAACGAGAATGATGAAGAGGCTGTGCGGATGCTCAGGGAGCTCCTCCTCCTCCCCTCAAGCAGGAGGGGCAGGCTGGGGAAAGCACCAAGGGGCTTGTTTGAAGATGGAGCCAGTGGACACTGGAGGCTGGCAGCACAGGCTGATGAGAGGCAGGAGTCCACACGTGGATGGCATAGAACACCTTCATTTAGGGAAGCTGAGAGCACTGAGACTGTGGCCACGCCCCGAGGCCCACCCCCACTCAGTCTGCTCCCCCAGACGCCCCACCCATGCTCCGCCTTTGGCCCTATTCGGCCCCTTCCCCGAGGCTCCCGCCTGCCACTCTCACCTCTTCACCCCCCACCCATCGCTTGCCCCTCTTTTCCCACTCCCCTGGCCCCGCCGCCTGCTGCTCACACCTCTTTGCCCCATACCCCAGACCCCCCCTGCCCGCCAGTTGGCCGGCCAGCTGGTTACTCACCACTCACATGTGCCTCTTCACCAGCTGCCATGAGGCTCCCATGTGGGCGGAGCAGGGACAGGAAGAGGTGGCGCCTCGGGGGAAGAGGATGAGCGGGACCAGGGCCTCGGGGCAGAGCGCAGCCGGGGCGCCCACCCTTTTGGAGGGGGCGCATTCCAAAGGCAGCGGGCAGGCTGTTTGGGAAGGCTTAGTCTCCCCTGGCCTCTTACACCCACTACCTATGAGACCGTATCTCGACAGTGTGTGGGAGACGACAGGTAGGCAGCTGTGAAGGGCCTTGGAAGGGAAGATGAGCAGCTTTCTGCTGTCTGACCCCAGCCCCTCCACGAGATACCCAGGAACAAAAGTGCGAAGTCTCAGACAGAGCCCCTCTGGGCCGGTGTCTGACCTCAGAGCTGGCTCCACCCCGCATTTGTATCGCTTTAACTAGTTCCTTTTAGAAACGGATGCAATTTAATGCATGTAACCCCCTGGTGTGAGATGCAGTTACCCCATTATAAACACCCTTGCATCAGCTTCCCTGAGTAATAAACCATACTGGGAAGCACCTTCAGACGGCTCTGTCCATCTCTGCACCAGGGAGTGCACAGATTTAACTCGATCAATTTCTAAACCGATAGAATTAAATTGATATAAAAACTGAGAGTTGCCCAGCCTTCAATTACACAGGTGCAAAGGTGTGAAATCACCCCTGTTCACGCTGGTGTCACTGAGATCCCAGCCTGTCTTGGTACATTCTTCTCCACAGCTGAATACTCCTAGATAGATCAACAGAATGACAAACTAGTGAGAGGTAGTTGAAACAAAATCAGTTTGTTCTGTGAAAAAATTAATCTTTTTGAAGGAAAGTTGTCTGCATGATCCCTGATCTCTAATGGATTTTCACCCCAAGGCTGGTCAGGTTTGGATCTCAGTTACTCGGGTATAAATCCAGAAAAATTCCATGGACTCCAGTGGGGTCATTCTGGATTTACACAAGGGTAACTCAGATCTAGATCTGGCTTCTCTTGTTGCATTTGTTCAGAGCAGTTGCCGAAGGTTATAAATTATACTTTGAAATGGTATTTGTTATGAACAGCTCAACCCCCAGCCAGCTCTGACATTCAGTGGGATGTGATAAAAGTGCCACTTGGTGGCAGCACAAACTTAGCCGTATCTCCATGAATTCTGCAACATGTGGAGCTGCACAAGAACCAGAATTCTAGTTTTGCAGGAAATTCTGACCTTTCAAAATTGGGTTTTGTTCCAGAACAAGGTGACCTGGTCAATTCCAGTGTTTGCCATGAGCCAAATTTTTCAAAAAAAGAAAAAAATCATTTTGGATCAATTGAAACATTTCATTTCTATAAAATCAAATTGTTTTGTTTCAGTTTTGAATGTTCTATTTGAGATATAATAATGTATACTATAATAAAATAAATTTCTAAACAAAAAGTCATTTCAAAGCAAAATCATCCATGAGGACTTTATCTCTTTGTTTTGATTTACTCATACAATAAGGATAACAACATTTCATTATTCCTGCACCTAAGATTTGAGTGAATTTCAACCCAAAACAGCCAAAATTGATCACCTTGGTAAAGTGTGGGGCTAGATGTGGCTTCCCTCAGAGACAGTCCAGAGGGGACCTCCACCCATCTCTTGGGCTCCAGAAGTAGGGTAGCCACTCTCACCCCACCGGCAGCTGAGGGATGGGTCATGAAATAGAAGTACAAAAGGTGGGCCCTGTAGGTCAGTTGGGCTGGAGCTGACGAGGGAGACAGACACTTATTCTCCACTGCCAGAGCGGGATGTCAAGGAGGAGGTCCCAGGGCTGCCACCTGAAGACTGGCCAGAGCTCCCGGGGCTGCTGGCCGACCGAGGTACTGATGAGCGGCTGGGACTACTGCTGACCACTGATCCCAGGAAGATGGAGGACACCTACAGCAAGGGGGTAGGAAGTAGACCAGGGAAATTAGACAAAGGTCTGGTTGGGCCTTGGCCTGATACTAGGTCACTGTGTTGCGGAAGGATCCCCTCTGACCCACTCTGCCATTGCTAGGGTCCTGGGCTGGGACACGGTGGAGTAGGTGGGCCCGAGTCCCCCTACCCCCTGCCATCCTACCGCTGGGGTAGCAGCCTCCCTAAATCAAGCGGACTGAGCTTTGAAGACTGCTAATTCCCCACGAATTGATTGCAATGCGAAGGCCTCGACAGCAAGCAGGTATGGCCTCCCTCAGAGACAGCCCAGAAGGTGGCCACGCAGGCTTATAATCACCCTGCCAAGTCTGGTGACAAGACAAAACCATGTCTCGTGAGCTACATGTGACTCTTTTACAGTTAAAGAGTGGCTTGCGGAGCCCCCACACTCTCCCCATTCTCCACTTACGAGACTTGGCGGAGGGGGAGCAAGGGGGTTCTGCCCTGCGGTGGGGTGGTGGGGTAGAGGCTTCTGCCAGAGACAACAGGTGTTTGCTGACAGTGGGTTCGAATTTAAAGGTTTGCATCCCCCAACAGCTTGAGTCACATCCCCCTAGGCACTCCCCACTCTTACCCTCAGCAGCCCCTCCTTGCAGCTCCCAGATGTTTGCCACTGCCTCTCCCCAGGGCCACAGCTCCCAGCTTGCTGGCTCCAGCAGCTGCTGTGGAGGGAGGGGGCCCGGAGGCATCACATGACTGAGCGGGGCCAGCAAACCCTGGCAAAAATCTGTGGGGGGGTTGTGACCCCATGCGCCCACCCCAACAAGGCACCTCTGGCTTCTGCCCAGCAGGGAGGGGGTGTCTCAGGGCTTCAGTCCCATGTGGAGTGCCTGCTCAAGCAGTGCTGAAGTCCGAACCTTGGCAGGTGCCTCTTGCAAGGCTGAAGCCCTGAGCCCTGGCTACTGCCTCCCACAGGGCTGAAGCTGTGAGATCCCCATCCCTGCAGGACAGAAACCCCTAGTCTGACTATCCCACCATAGGGCTGAAGCCCCAAGCCCCGGCAGGCACACCGCAACTCTTGAACTTCTGAAGATTGTTGTATCCAGCTCGGTGGGTCAATAAGTTTGGTCACCCCTGATCTATGCAAATAAACTCTGCTCATGGGGTCTTTTCCTCCAGTTCATCTATAGATGGCAGGAGAGAACTCGTTCAGACCACTGGAGAACTCTATCAGTCAAATAGTCAGGCCCCTCACGGACATAGTTACAGCAGTACAGAGCCTGGGGGATGACCAAGCCTAAGTCCCAAGCTGTTGGGCACACTAATGTACATATAATGTGAATGTCATGACAGCCATGCTACCTAAATGTGCTTTGAAACGTCCCCTGAGCAGCACGGCTGCTTGGAAACACCTAAAATCAAAAGCCAGTTCCTGATACCAGGCCATGAACAGGAGATTGGGCAGACTTGCCAATCAATTTCTGTTTTAGATTTTCTGTTTAAAAAGCTATTACCGTTTTGCTCACCGATCATGTCCTGAGCTCCCTGTTCTGCAATTTCTCTGCAGCCAGCAGACCCAAAGTAGAATATTTCCCTGTGGTCCTTACTTGGCTCTAAGAGCTGGTGATGGCGACATGTCAGCACGGAAACAAGAACTTTGAACTTGGGATTTCAGCAGTAAGACGAGAAGGAGATGGTTTGGGGAAGATTTTGTTTTGAAATGTCATCAGCTCAGACAGACAATTATAAGGAAGGGCTGGATGGCCCTGTGGTTAAGATCCTCACCTAGGCTCTGGGATGCCTGTGTTCAAGTCCTGCTCTACTATTAACTTTCTCTGTGACCTTGACCAAGTTACTTCCGGTGTGTCTTGACTTCCAAGCGAGATATGTGTTTATAGTGCCAGAGTTAATGTACACTGTTGTGAAACTTTGTGAAGACACGGTGTTGTAGCTTTTCCTGCAGTGTAGCTAGGTGAGGGCTGTGATGGTGCACTCCATATGATGTTATGAAAATATGCTAATGAGTGTGAGTATAATGTAGCTGGAATACGCTTCATGCAAAAGGTCTCTTGTAAGGTATTATTATAAAGCTCACAATCTACAGAGTGTGTTCATCCTATTTGTATAAATGTATCATTCTTGTATCTGAAACTAGAAATATGAAATATAACTCTGAGGGCCTATTGTAATTGTGCAAAATGTGGGCCATTAATGGTGGCTTGGAATCTCGAAAGCTCTCATTAACCAGGACAATTGGTAGTAAATGGCTCTGTTTACTTGTAAGTCTTCCTGTATTCCTGTGTGTTGGCAAGTGGGTAATGAAGTCTTACAGTGACATGTGATCATGTCATCTGAACTGGAATTCATCTTTAACCTGGTGCTTTTCCATTTAGAAGTAGGGGTGGGAACCCAGAGAGGGACAAAGAATTCCCACCTTGTGCAAAAGATATATAAGGGGGTGGAACAGAACAGAGGGGGCTGCAGTCATGAGAAATCCCCTAGCTACCACCTGAGCTGGAACAAGGACTGCACCAGGGGAAAAGATTGGGCCAGACTAGGAAGGCGTCCAGTCTGTGAAAGAAGCTTATTGAAACATCTCTGAGGGTGAGATTTTATCTGTATTCAGTTTTCTACTGTATTAGACTTAGACTTGCATGTTTTATTTTATTTTGCTTGGTAATTTACTTTGTTCTGTCTGTTATTATTTGGAACCACTTCAATCCTACTTTTTATATTTAATAAAATCACTTTTTACTTATTAATTAACCCAGAGTAAATATTAATACCTGGGGGAGCAAACAGCCATGCATATCTCTCTATCCGTGTTATGGAGGGCGAACAATTTATGAGTTTATTCTCTATACACTTTATACAGGGTAAAATGGATTTATTTGGGGTTTGGACACCATTGGGAGCTGGGTATCTGAGTGCTGGAGACAGGAGCATTCTTAAGCTGTTTTTAGTTTAGCCTGCAGCTTGTAAGGGGAAGTGGTTCAGACTTGGATCTGTGTTTGCAGCAGGCAAGTGTGTCTGGCTCAAATAAGGCAAGGTACTGAAGTCCCAAGCTGGCAGGGAAAATGGGTTCAGAGGTAGTCTAGGCACATCAGGTGGCAGTCCCAAAGGGGTTTCTGTGATTCAATCCGTCACAAGGGCGAATCCAGATGGAGCATGGAGTGTTGACTTCACCCAGCTATGTCACCATAAAATCTGCCTGTGTCTTGTCTCCACTAGGGTTTTATAATGAGAACCGAGGCTCATTAGTTATCGCCCTGTAACAAAAATACCTCGTTTGGCAGAAAAGATAAAGACACAGCCTCTCTGGGCCTCATTCCCCTAACCTATAATAGCCCTCCCCTACTAACAGGCAAACTGATTATAAATACCCTGAAAGTGGTGAGGGCTCAGATACTGCAGTGATGGTGCCAGATATATACCTACAAGAGACAGATACAGATTCTGTCACCTGAGGGTTGGGAATCATAACCAACTTTAACTAGTTCAAAAATGTTTTCCCGAACCTAACCTGATCATCTAGGCTGACTGCCACGGCTGAGTTGTGGGCAGCCAGACCTAATGGCCAGAGCCAGAGCACACAGTCACAAGACAGGAGTCAAGAGTCAGCTACATCAGGATGCCAAGAGCTCAGAAGCAGGAGACAAACTGGAGATCAGAACCATGAGTCAGGAGTCAGAGTCAGGCCGGGTCAGGACACCTGGGGGTCAGAGGCAGGGGAAAAACTGGAGGTTAGGAGCCACAAGTCATAGGTCAGGATTCAAGCTAGGTCGGGATGTCAGGAGCAGGAACAAGCCCAGTTCAGACAGCTTCCTGTTCCTGCTGCTGACTTTAGTGGGGCCAGATGGAGAGCTGGGGTGTGACTGTGTGACATTCCAGGGTGCAGTCCAGAGTGGGGGGCTGTGTCACCCCTGCCTTGCAACCTTGGGTGCTTTACAATGCCTTGCTGTAATAGTTCAAACTGGTCCTTCCATCATGCAAACCATGCCTGACTGGCGCTACACCCTCACTCTCACCAGCCTTGGTTATACTGCAGGGTGGCCCCAACATGCCCCAAATCCCAGTTTTTCCCCTAGAAATGTATGTCCTGTGCTGCCCAGCCCTCTCCTGGACAGTACAAATATATTAAGGCTGGTATTCCTTTAAGGGAATAATATACCCATTTATGTAGAGTTTCCCAGACACTTCAAGTTAAACACACTGGACTAGATAAAATAGTAAAACAAGTTTATTAACTACAACGAGACGGATTTTGAGTGAGTACAAGACATGAGGCATAAAAGTCAGAAATGGTTACAAAAAAATAAAGATAAAATGCTCACTAGTACCGAACTTAGCAAACTATGTTAGATCCAAGCAAAAATTCTCACCACAGGCTTCCAGCAAGATTACTGAGAAAACTCTTCAGGTCAGGATCCTTCCCCCAAACTCCAATGGCTGTTTCCTTTTGTCTTCTCAGGTACAGAGAATGCGATGGGCAGGGAGAGGGAAAGGGGTATCTTGGAGTATTTGCTCCTTTTTGTAATTTCAAGCATCCCTTTGAAAAACATTTCCAGCTGGGAATTAGGAGAGAAAGAAGGATGTGGAAGGATTTTCCCTGCTGTTTTTTCCACCTGTTTGAGCTTCCTTTTTTATTTCTTCCTCCCTGATGACTCTGTTTACTGCTTAAATGAAAATTAAGGCAAACACACCCTGCTTTGTTCAAGACAGGTCTGTTTGACCAGTTTGGTGTTACGTGAGTTTTGAAAACCATACAGGGGAATCTGTTAACTTCACATACAATGTTGCCACAAATATTTTATCAGGACAATACTGACCACTGGCACATTACAAGTCACATCAAATGATACATTACAAGTTATACCTTGTACAAAGTTGATTACAGTAGTGTGTAGGGTGTGAATATAAGGGTGTATTTCATCACAGGCTGTTCCTGTGGACCAAGATTTGAGACCCCTGGGTCATGACACCACCTCCTCCCTTTCCCCTCAGAGTGATGTGGGCCCAGGCTTCTCATAGTGGCTTCTATGGGAGGAGCTTGAATGCTTTTTTGCTGGCTCCAAGTGTATTCCTCTGGTTTGTAACCTTCCCAGTCAGTCAGGTACCATAATTTGCCCCCTTTGATCTTAGAACCAAGGACTTTGCAAACAACATATTCTTCCAGACCTTGTACTTGTACTGATGGGGGCAGTGATTGGGCCCTTTGGGGAAATGTGTTCTCAGTGTAGGATTTTAGAAGTGAAATGTGGCATACAAGGTGGACTCTGAGGGATTGAAGGAGCTGGAGCCCGAAGGTGATCAGGTTGATTTCTCAACTAACCAACTATGAGCAAAGGAACCAGCAGTCTAGTTTCTGAGTGGGTCTGTCCATGCAGAGGTGTTCAGAAGAAAGCCATTTAATTGTCCTACAGTATAGTTGGGGCCTTGTTGTATATTCTTGTCTCTGTGCTTTTTGTAGTCCTCCTTCTCCAGGTGTTCCTTCACTTCCTCTTGGATGTGGTGCACTATGTCCAAGGCTGATGGATTGGAGGAGGATGTGAGTAGTTATGGGTGAAATGAGTGGGGGTACCCATAGTTGACAAAGAAGGGGTTATGGCCTGTGGATGCCTGGTCTGCATTATTATATGAGAATTTGGGGTATGGTAACAGTGAAGACCAGTCACCCTAGTGATGGTTGGTGTAACATCCTTAATATTGCTCTAGGATCTGGTGGATTCTTTCCATTTGGCAATTTGACTGAGGATGGTAGGCAGAGGACAGGTGCACATAGACTCCTAATATATGTAGGGGGCTCATGCCAGAAGTGGGCAGTAAACTGGGGACCCCAGTCAGAGGTGACATGATCTGGGAAGCCATGAAGACAGATTACATTGTTTATCTGGAGCTGGGCCATTTCCTCTGCAGAGGGTAAACCCAGGCAGGGAATGAAGTAGGTCTTTTTGGAAAAGCAATCCACCACTGTAAGGATAGTCATGAAATCACTGGATTCTGGCAGTTCCACCAAAAAATCCAAGGAAATGGCCTCCCATGACTGAGATGGGGTGTCCAGAGGTTGGGGGAGACCAGAGGTGTTTTGGCATGAGATCTTCATGTGGGCACAAACCTTGCAGGAAGAGACAAAGTCTCTGTTGTGGGGCACAGATGGGACTACCAGAAGAACTGGGACATTAATCATTGGGTTTTGTATTGCCTTAAGTGTCCTGCCAGGGCAGAGTCATGGCAGAGTTGAAGAGTCGCCATTCTCACAGGTCCTGGGGGAACACTGATGTAGTCCCTTATGAAAGTGATCCGCTCCTGGTTGCCTTGTGGTTCTCAGTCGATAATGGCCATCTTGTTGGATTAAGTTCAAGAGACAGAGGCAGAGTGGATGAGCGTGAGCAGATCCTGGCAATGAGTCGCAATGAAAAAATTATGGAACTTGAGAATGTGGGCTGCTTCTGGGCTGGGGCCTTATGAGTTGGAGCCATATCTCTGGGACAAGACATCAGGCTTGCCGTTTCTAGGTCTAGGGCGATAGGTCAAGATAAAGTTGAATGGGGAGAAGAACAGGGCCCACTGGAGCTGTTGTTGGTTTCAGGCCTTGGCCTTGCAGACACTCTAGTTTGTTGTGATGAGTAAACACTTGGACTAGATGATGGGCCCCTTCCAAGTACTGTTGCCTCTCTTCAAAGGCAGGCTTAATTGCCAATAGCTCTTTGTCCAAGATCTCATAGTTTTACTCAGCAGGGGTGAATAGTAGGTGATGGGGTGCATTGCTTGCGTCCATGCTTCTGGAAGAGGACTGCCCAAATACCTGTGCTCAGGGTATTGGCTTCCACAATGAAAACTTGCATCATGTGTGGGTGGACCAATACTGGAGAAGTAATGAAAGCAAACTTTAGCTGCTTGAATGTGTACTGGGCCTTGGGCAACCAGTGAAACTGGCCATTCTTCCACAATAGAGCAGAGAGGGGCTCAGCTTATTTTGGAAAATTCAAGATGAACCTCCAGTAAAAGTTTGTGAAGCCTAAAAAACATTGTAGGGTGATGCACATTGCAGGGGGCTGCCCAGTCGCAGACAGCCTGGACCTTGCATGGATCCATCTTGATTCCTTCCAGGGACAGGATGAAACCCAGGAACTCAGCTGAGGTCTGACTGGATGTGAACTTCTCAAGTTTATCATAAAGACTGGGTATAATAGTCTCTCCAGAACTGTAAGGCTGTGAATGGTGTGTTGACCAGATCATCTGAGAAGATCAATATATTGTCTAACTGACCCAGTAGGTCTTATAGCGCATCGTTAAGGCTAAGATTTTATCACGCATATTTTTAGTAAATGTCACAGACAGGTCATGGGCAATAAAGAAAAATTCATGGAAGCCTGTGACCTATTCGTGACTTTTACTAAAAATATGCATGGCAAAATGGGGAGCTACTGGCTCCCCACATCACCAGGGGGGCCTGGCTCAGAGCTGCAAGATTCCCTCACTGCCTGTGGCTACCAGCTCAGGGCACCCCGGCCACCTACGGTGGTTCAGAGCTCCAGGGGACCACCACTGCTGACTGTGGCAGCCCAAGAGTTCCAGGGTCTCCCACCGCCCGCAGTGGCTGGGAGCTCCTGCGGGCCCTGCAGCCCATGATGGCCGGGAGCTCGGGGTCTCCCTGCCATTTGGGAGCTCTGGGGCACCCCTGCCCCTCATCCCGGTTGGGAGCTGTGGGGCACCCCTACTGCCCTCTGTGGCTGGGAGCTTGGGGCCCCCACAGTTCCCAGCCACCATGGGTGGCGGGGGACCCTGCAGCTCCCAGGCACTGGGAGCTCAAATCACGGAGGTCTCTGGGAGTCACGGATTCCATGACCTCCATGACAAAATCGCAGCCCTACACATTGGTAATGTAGTGCTGGAACATTGCTGAGGCATTAGTCAGTCAAAGTGGCATGACTAAATCTTCAAAGTGGCCATAGCAGGTCTGAAAGGCAGTTTTCCATTCGTTTCCTTCTTGGATATGGACAAGACTGTTGTCAGGGTTCCCTCCCCATTCTGAACTCTAGGGTACAGATGTGGGGACCCGCATGAAAGACCCCCTAAACTTATTTTTACCAGCTTAGGTTAAAACTTTCCCAAGGCATAAATTTTGCCTTATCCTTGAACAGTATGCTGCCACCACCAAGTGATTTAAACAAAGAACAGGGAAAGGGCCACCTGGAGTTCCTATTTCCCCAAAATATCCCCCCCAAAACCCTTACACCCCCTTTCCAGGGGAGGCTTGAGAATAAACAAGATGAGCACAAACCAGCCTTGGATTTTTAAGACCGAAAAAACCCAGTCAGATTCTTAAAAAACCAGAACTTTATTAAAAGACAAAAAAAAATATAAGAGAACAACTCTGTAAGATCAGAATGGAAGATAATCTTACAGGAAGTCAGATTCAAAACATAGAGAATCCTTCTAGGCAAAACCTTAAGTTACAAAAAGACACAAAAACAGGAATACACATTTCCTCCAGCACAGCGAATTTCACAAACCAAAACAAAGAAAACCTAATCCATTTTCCAGATAGATTACTTACTAACTTTACAGGAGTTGGAGGGCTTGCATCCTTGATCTGTCCCCGGTAAAGGTATCACACAGATAGACAAAAGCCTTTTCCCCCCCTCCAGATTTGAAAGTATCTTGTCCCCGCGTTGGTCATTTTGGATGCCAGCCAGGTTACCTGAGCTTCTTAACCCTTTACAGGTAAAAGGACTTTGCCTCTGGCCAGGAGGGATTTTATAGCACTGTATACAGAAAGGTGGTTACTCTTCCCTTTACATTTATGACAACTGTAAACTCCCCAGAGATTCAGTTTAGTGAATATGTGGGTGACCCCCATGCAATCTAATAACTCAGTGTTTAGGGGTAGTGGGTAACAGTTCTGGGCTGTTATCTGATTTAGGGCTCAGCAATTGACATAGAGGCAGAGGCTGCCATCATTTTTGTATGAACAGGACTGGTAATCTGGGTAATTATTAGATAATCTGCTTTGATCTGTTTGTTATCACTTCTAATCACTTAAAATCTTTCTGTAGTTAATGAACTTGTTTTATGTTTTATCTGAATCAGTGGGGTTTTGAGTAAAGTGTTTGGGAAAATCTCAGCTCAGCTAGCAAAGGCTTAGTGCATATCTTTCCCACATTGAGGAGGAAGCAAACTATATTAATGAGCTTGCGTTGTACAGATCCCTGTGCAGTGCAAGATGGTATAATACTGGCTGTATACTCCAGCTGGGGTGCAAAGCTGGGGAGCTGGAAATTGGCTGGTGCTCCATTATTGATCTAAGAGTGGCTTAGGTAAAGCACTCGGGTAACTCAGTTGGGTGTGTGGCACCACCTGCTGTCGTGTTTGGTGATAACAGGGCCTGGCGAGGCTGGCTGAGTCACCAGCAGAGCCATGTGAGAAAGGCAAATTTGTCACCATCAGAGATCCCTTGGCATTGGAGGATGATTGTCTTCCATAAAATGATAGCCAGTTGTTGCTGGAGGATCCACAGGAGACTGATCTGGGATCCCCAGCTCTTGGCATTATTGGGGCAGACATTTCCCAGTGGAAGGTGTGGATCTGGATTGTTGAGTCAGGCTGCAGCATGTTCTTTCCTCCTTTTCGTTTTCTCCATTGCCTGTTGTCTTTGTTGGATCTGGAAATACTGGGGTCCTTGCCCCAAGGTCCATTTCCATTTTGGTCGGTCGAGGGCTTGGGTTTCCCATGAGTTTATGTCAGTATTGCACTGGAAGTTACAGCCCCAGGATTAAAGTTCCCCCAAGCCAATGGCTCAGCAGGGCAGGTGCAGTTGTGACATCTCTGTTTCATAGCCAACGGTACACAGGAGAGGGATGTGCCAGGATCACGTCCAGCTGCCTTTGGGTGCCCTAACCCAATGGATTGAGTACCCGTTTTGCAGCTGGGTGAGCTAGCGGTGGCCTTTCATTGTGAGACTGAGCAAGAGCCAAACCCACAACTTTCAGGATTGTAATCAAGCATCATGACCACTCAGTCACCACAGTGCCAGCATGCTGAGACATCATGGTGTGTTTGTTTCCATGGCAGTGCTAGCGTCTCCACGCCCTACCCCTGTCTTAGCCATGAGGGTGGATCTGGTTGTCCTTGATGGGAAAATGACCAAGCTAGGATTCATTCTGTCCTACTTCCGAGACTCCAACTCCTCTGGTCTTTTTGCCCTTCTGTCTCTGGCTCCGCTGCACTCTCCCCTTCCTGGACTCTCCCTTGGTTTTCTGCTTTCTGGAATCTGATCCCTGCTGGGCCTTCTCCTTTCTGAGGTTTGTTTTCCAGGGCTCATGTCTTCAGCTCTGCTCTCTGCTGGGCTCTCTGGTGCTGAAGAGATCCCTCATCATGGTGACAGCGGAATCATTGAGAGTGATCATGACCTCATTGTGTGGATGATCTTCTTAAAGAGCGCAGCATTTCCTGGCCACCATGAGGGCTGTGGAACTATCCAAGTGGTTGTTGGCTCAACTCATACAGCTGGGCACATGCTGTATGTTTGGGCTGGCAGCTGTGGGGAGTCTTGAAATGATTCCTTTGTTGGCAGGCCTCAGGCTCAACCTCAACAAGTCAAACCTAGTTCCCTCTTAGTCAGTGCAGTTCATGGGGGCAGTTCTCGATTCAAAGGCAGAGAAAGCCACCCAGCCCTCTACAGCCAAGCCCTCAGACACCACAGGACATGCTCTGAGAGAACGTCTGGCATAGAAACCTGAACACACTTAAAACCAAACAAGGACACTCCCTCAGCAAAGTCGATCTCATCATGGAATCATCATCCAGCTACCCTGAGAGAACCTGCTTCAATACAGAAAACTGCCCCCATGATTACACAGCCCGGGTTGTCGCCTACCACCCTACACTGAAACTTATATGGCGTATCATCAAACAGTTACAACCTGTCCTTGATGGGGAGCACATCCTGAAAGAAATCATTCCCAACCCCCTTCTCCTGCCTTTAAACAATTCCCAACTTTGCCAAGCTCATCATCAGAAGCAAACTCCCCACAGACTAGGACCCCCCAACTCAAAGCAGCACCAGCCCCTGCTCAAACAGATGCAAAACCCGTAGACAGATTTCCACTACTACAATGATCAACACCTCCTGTTTGACTGCTCACCCACCTGCTGTGAGGTGTAGTTGAATTCATAACACAGATTATGAGCAGTTTTCTCTGGACACAAATACATTGATTCAGAATCAAAGTCTATATACATAACTCATAATAATTATTGAATTTAGAACATTACATGCTTTCATAAAAGACCTTATGTGATGCTGTATGGGATATGTGAGACACTTTATATTATTATTAATACCAATATTATTAAATTGCAATGAATCATGCCAGATATGTCATGCAAGGTGTCAGTGGAAATGTGCGATTTGCCAAGTATGATAGGCTTGTTTATATGTTTGTATCACCTTTGCATTGTGAGTTATAGATATACAGGGTATATCTATATTTCAAAACTTGTGCTGTATTTCTGGGTGACACCCCCAGACAGACTGGCATCATCTCTGCCTAGCCTGTTCAATGGCCCATCAAGGGTCATCAGCTGTACAAAGAACCCATTGAAAGAAGCAGGGGCTACACCTTAGAGTCAGCAGGACTTGTAGGGGCATGCCTATTCACTGGAGACTCCAAGGTTTTTCCATGCCATGTGCTATGAGTTGTTGTTTGGGACAAAGGAAGTACAAGCCGCGTAGCAACGGATATATAAAGGCAGCTGCATCATCTCCATTTTGTCTTCAATCCTGCTTCTCACCTCTGGACTCGCTTCTCTGCAAAATGAAGCTCTGAACAAAGGTCTGAATGACCAATCCAAGTTTTGGATGATTCCAGAGGGACTTTCAAGCCAGCAAACTCACCAATACTGCTAAGAACCTGATATATGGACTTTGAAGTCTCTGTATGTATGTGACTGCTTTACTATTGAACAACGCTCTTCCTGTTCTTTCTTTTTTCTTTATAATAAACCTTTAGTTCTAGGTACTAAAGGATTGGCTGGCAGTGTGGTATTTTGGGTAAGATCCAAACTAACATTGACCTAGTAATGTGACTGACCCTCTGGGTCAGAAGAACATTTTGTATAGTGAGCAGAGGTTTGAAATAACTTTTCACTGTGCTGGACCTATGTGCTAATAGGAAGCCATAGAACTGGAATGCAATAAAGGGGTCTGTGTGATTTCTTTTTCAGCTTCTTGATAACCAGTGGTGGGGATCAAAAGCACAGTTTGTGATGGTTGGTGAATATAACTACAGTGTTACCCACCAGTTTTGGGAGAATCAGCTCTCCTTTTTGCAGCCTGCCCTGACCTTGGCATTTTCAGTGAGGGCTACCCTCGGCACCCCGGTCACATCTTACTTGGTATGTTTTTATAGTCTAGTAACAGTGTATACAATCAGAGGAATTTAACTGCTTATTTTGGGAGTTTAAACCTTCTTTTCTCTTCTTGGAGTGTCTGGACCCTGATTGCCACAGGGGAATCTTCAGGGAATTTACTTGCCACAATCAAAGAAGCTTCTACTGAGCACCTGTGAAGTGCAGTTTTCCCAAAGGCTTATACTCTGGCCAACTTTGGGCTGATTTTCACTAGGCTGGCAAAAGGCACATCCCTGACCCAAAGCCCATCCCAGCTCCACGCCGTGGCGGGCTAGAGCAGTTCAGCTAAAATGTTGTTAGAATGGCATCACATGAGGAAAACAATGTTCTTGGTCTCACAAACCGCTGAACCATTTGGCTGAAAATAGTAATGACAAAAAAAAAAAATCCGCCATGAGGTAGACAGCTGGCATGGAAAACTCTAGCCCAAAGGGTTGAAGTCTGGCAAAGTTAGATGGAGCTGAGAACAGGGTCTTGTCGTAGGCAGTGTGAGGCAATAATAATTGGGAGCACAACCAGCCCCACCTATAACAAGGGGAGGGAGCTGAGCCTAGTGGATGGAGCATTGGACTGGGGCTCAGGAGACCTACGGTCTATTCCTGGCTCTGTCAGTGGATTGCTGGATGATCTTGAGAAAGTACATCTGTGACAGATGCAGAACTACAAAGACAGGAACTATTCAAAGACTTTTGTATCAACTTTATCCGTGTGATCTGTACCTGTAGGGGCTGGCTAGTGATTGTATTCCTGGCTCCATACATGAAATAAAAGTTTTTTCCCAAGGAAACAATGACATCCGGTGGGTAATTAATACAAATCTCCAACACAGAAACAATGCCAGTAACAAGGCTTGTGAAGTTTGGCCCACCTGGGGAATATCATTGACTCGTCTGACCTGTTCAAGAGGCATAAGAAAAAAAAAGTAACGATACTGTATAAAAGATAAGCCTGATCAAAGGAGGGTCTAAGAACTGACTTGAATTGGTGACCAGACAGGACCAGTGGCAGAATCTGAAGTACTTAAAAACCTGACATGGTCACCCTGGGGGCAGTGGTGAGCACCAGCTGAGCTAGACCTCGGATACTCTGTTTATTGGGTTCAGAGACATTTGCTCAGAAATGCTTTTGTTGTGAATAAACGGGACTTTGCTTTCTGAGAGCTGGCTGGTCAGAGAACAGGGCCACAGAGTGCTAGCTAAGGGCTAGGTGTTCGTAATGAGAACAGTGCCTGATCCTGACTGGTGCTCAGAACCTCTCAGCCCTCTCTGGGTCGCAAGGGGAGTAAATCACACCGAGACCCCAGCCCACTTCACTTTCTTTATTTGCATCACAGATGTTCACAGCTGAGGCCAAAATTTATCCTCCCAGGGAGCAGCTGTGCCTGGAGCAAAGTAGCATTGTTCACTGGGGCACGTCAGCCTTTCTAGACTCAGCAGTAGAACAACAGCACTGCGGATTCAGTCATCTCCTTGGATATACTCCAGTACTGATGGGTCCCCACAAGCCAGAGAAGCACCATCCCCATTGTACGGGGGAGAATTGAGGCACAAAGACTAGGTGACTTGCCCTAGGTCACACAGGGGGCCTGTGGCAGGGCAGGGAATGGAGCCCAGGGCTGCCAAGCCCTACACTAGCACTTTGACCACTGGGTCATCCCCCCTATCTAATCCCCATGTCCATGTCCCCCACCTCCCCATGTGCATTCGACCACATTCTAACGCATCCTCTCTCCCCAGCAGGTAGCTATTGGCCATGGAGAAGGGGACCCCACCTTGTAGTTGTCACTGGTGGAGCCCGCCGTGGAGCCGAAGATGTTGTAATTGGCCCAGTTGCCCTCTCCCTCTGAGTAGTTGCCGTTGCTCCCCTGCTGGCTAGACCAGCGATCGCCCGTGGGGCACTTGCCATAGGCATTGTTCTCATGCACGCTGGCCACCAGGGTCCAGCCACCCCCCATGATGGTCATGTCGCAGAAGGTCTGGTAGGTCTCGCCGTTCTCAGTGCGCAGTGTGTAAATCCCATCTGCAGGGAGCGGGATGGGAAGGGGGAGTACTGAGCTGGTCAGCCAGGGCCAGGGAAAAGCCCCCTCGGAGCCAGCCATTAAATGAGAAACACGCCCAGGTGAGGAGCTTCTAGTGCACTGCAGCAGGACACAAACCCGGAGTCACTGGAGCAGGACGTGCCCCTGCACCCGGGAGCAGAGCAGCCCGATTCTCAGGGACACTAAAGCCCCCTTGGCAGCGGGAAGTGAGTGCAAATTACAGGGACTCCCAAAGGATGGGTCCTGAGCCTTTCCACACACAAGCTGTAGCACTTTAGTGATACCAGTGTAGTTACAGTGCTACAACTCCTTAGTCTGGACACAACTTATACTGGCTTAAAGGGGTTTATACTGGGCTAGGGAAAGGGAAATAGACTATCCCTGTCTAAGGCAACTTTCTCCCAGTATAACTGTGTTCACACTGGGCCAGGATTGGTATCGGTATATCAGGAAAAACCATCCCCCGCCCTGACACAGTGACACCGGGACAGAGGCCGTGCACAGACCAGGCCTAAGTATAACCGAGAATCAGGCCCGGGGGCAATTTGTACTAAGGAAAGGCCCCAGGCCTCATTCAGAGCTCCCTACCCCTCCTGATGTCCGTGTCCCCGCGCTGTGTCCCTCCTTTGGGCCTGAGCCTGCCGTGACTCGATCTGGGGGCTGCACGATGGGTGGAACTGAGCCAGGCAAAGAATCTGCCTCCCACTGGCTACGCCCGGACTGTCAAAGGGGCTGAGCACCCGCCCTGGCCTGGATGTCTCCTGGCACTGGAGGGGCTCAGCCCCAAAAGCAGCCTCTGGCCTCCCTGTCTGAGTCCTGCACGCCCTTCCTCCAGCTGAGACTCACACCACGGTCCATGGGGGGAGGAGGGGGGGAGATTTTCAGAGGCATACGCTGGGCAATGGGAGTTGGGTGCCTCTGTGCCACTTGTGCCTCTGAAATTCTCTGCCAGGGGAGACCAGCTGGACCCTGATGAGGCAGCAGGAGCCCTGATGAGCTTTTCTCTGCCGGCAGCTGCTGTGCATGGCGGGGGCCTAAGCAGCAGGGCGCTGGCAGAGAGCTGAGGTCTCGTGTCGCTCGTTTGCATTGTAAAAATCACCAGCGGGGCTAAGACAGCCTAGCACCCGCCCCAGCAGGAACAGGAACACTGGCCGGATCCATTTCAAAGGCTTATTGGGCTATAAAGTGAAGTTTCCTTCACCTGAGGAGACAAGGAAAAGCAGAACCTGGGACTCGTGGGGATCCTGACTAAGAAGTAGCCAACCACTGCTGGGAAAGGAAGTTTGGTCGGTAAACGCCTGGAACAAACCTTGTGAGGTTACGTCTTTGCCGTTAGAAAGTGGAGTTTTACTTTTGTTGGTTGGGAGTCCTTTCTGTCTGGAGCCCGTCTATGGGAATTCATTTAAAACCTCTCTCGCTTTACTCCAATCAACTGGTTTGACTGTTTATCTAACCCGACCCCATGCTTTGACTGAACTGAGGTGCTTGTTAGCTCCAATCAAGATAGTTCCTGTCCTGTGCAGTGCTGGGGCCGTGCACTGCGGAGAGACGTCTCCACAGAGCTCGGGGGCCGGAGTTCACTGAGTTACCGGCTAGGCGAGGTTTAGGCTGGGAGAGCCCTGAGGAGTTTGCTGGCAAGGCAGACAGTCTGGACCAGGAGGGAGCTGTCTCACAGCCAGCCCTGGTAATGTGGTTCCCCACTGTGCCCACAGGCAGACAGGTGCTCCTGCTTCCAGCACAGAGCTGCCCGGGTGCATCTGAACCGACTGTACCCAGCTGTAGCCTTTACACTGGGTCTGGAGCAGACACCCAACAGAGGCAAAGCAGCTTCCGCAGATCTGGGGATGTCGCCTCCGCACTCAACTCCAGCCCCGTCCCGGGTGGCTTTAATTCCCTTGCAGCTGCAAGGCAGGTTCTGGTAGCTCTGGCCACTCTGGGAGCAGGACGTGTCTTTCCAGTTGTCCAGCAGGTCATGGACAGCGAGTTTCAGTTCAGCAGCACCCACGCTCTTGGCTGCACAGTGGGTGACTTGGGGTTAGTTAGGAGTTTTCTCTGTTACTATGTATGGGGCCAGAATGGCTTCAAAGTCAAACATTTTATACTTAGATTGTCAGCCATTAGGGGCTGTTCTGGGTTTGTACAGTGCCTGGCACCACAGGGGCCTGGTCCAGGACTGGGGCACTAGGCACGACCGTAACACAGAGTAATAAAAGTAATACCTTTAGGTGCCCACTTCTGCAAACCTGGGCTCCAGGATATGGACAGAAGAAATTCACTGGAGCAGGTTCCTTGTGAGCTAGGGGTGGACGGAGGCTGCCTGCCAGTTAGGGTCGTTATTTCCTCACTTGTGTATCAGCAAAGCCTTCCCTGTAGCAACCTGCCCAGCTCTTCCCCTGCACGTATCACCCGAGAGGCAGGGTCAGAGTTTGGGAGAATTATGCCCAGAAGAGGAAAACTAAACAGCCACTTACAGCAAGGGGCCACCCTAGTCACTGAGATGAGGAGCAGCAGAAGAGCGAATTGCTTCATTGTTGACTTTGCAGCGGGAAAAACAGTAAATCATCTGGTTAATAGCCAGGCTGGGGCTAGTTAGTGTCACAGAACAGGGGGCGGGGGTGGCTTCTCCCTAAACCTCCTGCTCCCAGGGCTGTGGGCTATGTTGGCTCTCTGCATAACCTGCCCATAGCACTAACACCCTGCAGCCCTTGAGTTCAATGTGGGTTTGCCAGAGTGGGGATGGCCTTGCAGTGACATCCTTGGAGCAGTTTTCATCTTCAGAACCCACTGAGGGCTCAAAGATGGCTCAGTGATGGGCTTGTGGGGTGGGAAGCTCAGGGGAGCCATGCTGG
Organism: Dermochelys coriacea; assembly: GCF_009764565.3. Classification (NCBI taxonomy): domain Eukaryota; kingdom Metazoa; phylum Chordata; order Testudines; family Dermochelyidae; genus Dermochelys; species Dermochelys coriacea. Next base: position 10,050,072 of record NC_050091.1, read on the forward strand.
GAGGGGAGCACCGGGGGAGTGCTTCACGGGGCACCGGGAGGAATCCAAGTCGCATCATGTGCACAGAGCAAGCCCTGACCCTGCACTCCCTCTGCTAATTGAGCCTCACATTGCCCCTGGAGGGTTGACATTTTGACAAATGACATTAGATCATTTTGCAGATGGGAAAACTGAGGCAGACAGAGCCTGACCTGAAGCCCATTGAAGTCAATGGAATGCCTCACACTGGCTCCAGTCAGTGCTGTGATTAGGTCCAGGGAAGGGAAGCGAGGGGATCAGTACCCAAGTCCCATCTCAGACTTTTTTCTAGGAGTCTCTCCCTTTGCTTTGCAGCAGAACTGACGCCAGCACATTTCACTCATGCTGTGGAACCTGTACGCACACGGCCCAGCCACACCGTCATGAGCCCAGCCAAAGGGCCCTGCAGCACAGTTACCCAGTGCTAGAGGGGGGCTTGTTAAGGCTCAGATCAGGAGAGCTGGTGATGGGCTCTCTCTGGGCTCAGCTCCCCAGCTGTAAAATAGGTGAGAACTGTCCCTACTTCACTGGGTGCTCTGAGGATAAGTCCATTGAGGCTCATGTGTGCTGGGGACCCAGACGGACCCATGCTGATGCTATGTAATAATAATGTCCAGAGCTATTCATGAGTGGATCTCAAAACACTTTACAGAGCAGCTCAGTAGCATTATCCTCATTTTACAGATGTAGAGAAACCAACAACGTCTTGGGCTTTTTAAAGCAACTATTTTTCGTGTTGATATATCACAACTACTGCTACGTGACATCACTGAGGAACATATTAAGGGGAAGGGTCAGGACTCACCTGCTCCCTTGTTCCAGTGTTGCTGAGGCGTATAACTGCAGATTTCAGCATCAGAAGCTTCTGACCAGAGAGACAAAGCTATTCCTCTGATGCACCAATCGCAAATCTAATATTTATACAGAGTGGAGCCACTCAATAAAAGCAAACACAACTTACAAATACCAGAACTCTCCAGCCAGGTATGCAGGAGCTGGGCAGAGGGTTTCCAGCAAAAACATTAAACAGGGTCAAATCTAGTTCATGTTTTAGGTACCTTAATGTATTGCCTTTCAAAACAACCTCTTCCAGTCCAGCCAGGAAACTCCGGGTTGATGCAATAGCACAACAGGCCTGACATTACTGCATTATTACTGATCATTTGCATACTGTGGCTGAGTGTTGATTCAGCTGGTGGAGTTGAATGGTCCTGATTAAGCCAAGAAGGAAGCTGGAGCTCTGTAGATCTCCATGGCTATAATAACAAGGCAGGTGAAAGCAGGAACTTTGCTATTTAGGTTTCATTGAAACAGTGTCTCTGCCCTTTGTCATAGCTCTGGAACAGTCCCCGCAAGGACTCCTTCAGTGCACCAGACCCACTTTAGGGTCACGCTCTCACTAAGCGAAGCCACTTGGCTTCACCACCACCTTAGGCCGAACCTTGGAGCCTTCAGCATCCCTGTGTCACACCGTGAACTCCGTTCCACAAGTCCGCCTGAGTTGGATACTTGAGAGAGACTTGAACACCCAAAAGGAGCAATGCACCCCCACCTTTGGCATGTGCAGTGACTCTCAGCCAGCATGGTGAAAGCAGCAGGGTTTATTAACTGTCTGGAACATAGCATGGTTAGCCAGAGAACAGAGAGTTACAGCCTGGTCCATCTGGGTCAGCCCAAAGCACAGAGACCTCGGACCCCACTTCAGTCCCAGTCCAGGAGCATCTCTTGCTTTTAGCAGCCCACCCTTAACATCCCCATTGGGCCCCTCTTCTATACTTTACTTTTGTCCCTGGCATTAGTGCAAGAAGGGTGGTACTCTCCAGTACTCAGTACCGGCAAGAGATTTTTAGGGGATACGGGGTACCGGAAAGACTTGGGACTCCAGGGGTGGGGCCTTAAAGGAGCAGAACGCAGCTAGAGAGGATATTCATTCTTTATATGGCTTTAACAGCACAATGCATATGCTAACAAATTTAAACAAAGGCTTTGTTTAAGTTTGTTAGCATATGTATTGTGCTGTTAAATTGGTCAGGTCTGAGTCCTCAAGAGGGGAGGTGGTGGCGTGGAAGGTGTTTAAACAGTGTTTTTGATTCTGTTTCTCCCCATTGGTCTGAATTATCCATGACATTCATACTGCATCACATCAAGTCCAAATCATTAGAAGAATACCTCTGCTTGCACTGACCAGAGGATGTTTGGGTTCTGATGTCAGCCCAGTTCTGCAGCCTGACAGATATCAGGTGTTATCCCCAGTGTATATAGAATTCTTCTTTGCAGGCAACTAATCTAACATGCATTTTGCTAACTGGAGTTGGAGCAGCAAAACAAAGAAAACAAATGCTTCGTTTTCCAGCTTTGTGGGTGAGAGAACTATAAGTGAACCAGCTGCCTCAAGAATCTGCCAAGAAGTTTGCTGAAAATATGTTCCTCATCTTAGCAATGGAGCTAAGAGTCTTAGCCTAAGACTTATCACACATCCGCCCACCTTTATTCAAATGACGCTCCTTCTGATCTGACAACTCAGGCATTGTCAGTTTCATCTAGAACAATTTACAAACTTGAAACCTAATCCTGTAAACCCTTAATCATTTGATCAATCCCATTGAAGACAATGTAACTATTTGCATGTCTTTGGATCACTTTTGTGGTAAGAGTTTCAGGAATCCTTTCTGTTCCTATAAAGGAAGTTGAATCTCCCATTGAAATGCAATGTTTGGGTACAATACCATAATGCAGTTTAGGATACAGTTCTACTTAAAATTTGTCTTTTAATAAATCATACATATTTTGAAATGGCTCCTCACCCAACTCCCATATTCCATATAAACAGACTGAAATACTACATATTTTGGGGGAAAGTGAGTAGTTAAGCATGTTGATGTTTGTATATACAAATACCCATTTCATCACGGTACTGGAAAATATAGCTGAACTTAATTTTCTATGGAATTTGAAGAAAGTTTAACAGCCCCAACTGTTTTCTGTGTTAATCAGTATGAACCTGAAAAAATTACATGCCTTCTAAGAGAAAAGAATCAGTCCACACTTACTGAAAAAAAAATCCTTCCAGCTGGTGTTCAGAAGAGTGTTACAAGACACATACATAACCTCATGAGCAGAGGGCAGAGAGGAGACCCTCCCACATTATGACCAGCAAAAAATAATAATAATAATAATTAATAATAAAATCTCAAAGAGGCAGAGGGTCACAGATTTGCAAACCTAAAAACCTGTGTTATGCTTTAAACCACCTCAGCACATACCAGGTTTATGAACATTAAAAAGTTAACTGCAAAGGAACATAGAAACCTATTAACCTGAATGTGTGCCAGTCAGTCTGCCCTCACTGACTAAAGGTGCAGTCACACCTGAACAGCTAAAAATTAACCTTGCCCTTTTAAGCTAAACGGAGTCATGCCACTGGCTCCATCTCTGTTGTAACATAACAGATAACAAAAGTCCAGTGGGGCATGGTGCAACACATAGGCTCTCAGATACGTGGTGTGATTTTTCAGAATCTCTTTTGGGAATAGTCATGTAGGTGAAATAGCTGGTACTTATGATTATGTTATTTCTATGCATGTATATTCATCTTGGTATCTGAAGTTATGAATATTAGCGATGTTTACTATGTGTTTGCTCCTGTGGTAACGCCCACAACGTATTTAGCCAGCACTTGAAGGGACAAGTCAAGTTGAATGGCCCATTAAGGAACACTTAGCTCACAATGGACCCTGGAAAACACCTGTCTACACTTAATGGACTTTTTGTGAATGTTCTAACTAGAATATGGGTGGGGGTGATGGACATGTAACTTGCCCATGTGACCCCAAACACCATCTTTCACAGTGAGAACAAATTTCCCTTTACTTGGCACTTGGCAGAAACTATAAGGCCCTGGCCTGGAAACGTATCCATTTTGCCTCTTTCCTGCTTTGGCTTCTTTCCTGCTCCAGCCTCTGGACTATGAACATGTACTAATGGGGGCATTCTAACCAAGGGACTGAGGACTTTAAGGTAATCTGGAGCTTCATATTTCCTTGATCCTTTGCAGAAGGATTTATGAGTTGGATATGGTACAGAGACTGTTCTAGCCTCATTGATTGCTGATTACTCCCTTGCAATGGACAAAGATCAGATATCTGCTGACTTTCTCACGAGTTAGAAGCCTTTGATACCTGCGGTATAAGCAACATAGCCCTTGCTTGCGTGGTTTTGTTCTTTCCTCTCCAACTGTCAAAGCCTATTCCCATTGAACTCAATAGCAAAACTCCTTTTGATCTCAGATCAAAGGATTTGGCTCCAAGAGATCAGAGAATGTGATTTTGATCAATTGCTTATCTATCCAGAGACAGTTCTCATGCATGTTCTGCCAGGCTGATTTTGATTGCCCCTCCTGTATGTCATGCTGAGGAAAATAATAAAACAATTTGGGCTGTAGTACTATCAAGATGTACATGGCACACACAGTTCTATGCCTCTTTTCCATCAAACCCAGATGGTGCCGCATCTTTGCTTTCCTAGTGCCTGGTGGAGAGCAATACTTAGATAAAGACAAGCTGGCAGAAGCTTAGTTTGGACATAAGGGAGGCTCTGATAGTGTGTTAAGGGAAAGTGGGGTGATTGACCTTCCTATCCTTCTTTCATTTAAGAAGTTTTCAATTTGGGTTGCTGCTGGGTCCTCAATGACTCCTGGAAGTACAGGTAGGACCAGGGGCCCAAAGCATCATTTTACAACTGCATCTGTTTAAGAGATGCAGTTGTAAAATTTTAGACAGGTAAGGGGGGTGTCAGAGGGGATGGGGAGAGCATGTGGGCAAGGCAGGGAGGAGTCACATGGAAGGTCACATGGGGAGGTCACGTGCCCTCCCTTGTGTCCCTCCCATGAGTGCAGAACCAGCAAGAAATGATTTCTACTTGCACCACTGGTTCCTGGGCAAACATTGTCGCCTGACCTCACCTCCTTAGCCCTTTGTTCTCCAGCTGGTCACACCTGGCTGGCTTCTTGTAGAGCCATCTATGGTTTTTAATTACTAGGTTCCAAATGTCTGGGCAATTGGAATGGCCATTGTCTTCTCGGACTCTCAATGGGCTTGGGGCCCCAGGCTCCAAACAGCTAGACATCAGTCTTGCCTGTATTACTGGGTCTCTGCAAAGAGCAAACAACCTTTTCCCACTACCTAGTTAACCATGCACCACATAGGGGAAACTGAGGCACACACAATATTAATACAAAATATTATGGAACATTCCCACACCATCACATACTTGATATTCAGAAATGACTCCGGCCACTAAGAACAATCAGAAGAACCTATTTAATTTGTCATTTTTCATCTTTCAGTTAGAATGGTTCACTTTTGCACAGCATGTGTTATCCCCAGATCAGAAGTGCTGTGCTTTCCAAAAGCAATCAGCATCATTATCCTAATTTACAGAGAAAAACTGAGGCACAAAGACTGGAAGGGACTCGCCTGAGGTCACCCAGCAGGTCGATGGCAGAGTTGGGATTGGAACCTAGATCCCCTGGCTTCCACTCCCCACAGGATCACACAGCCTCCTCTTTGCCATACAAGACCCTTTCTGCTCCAGTCCCCACTGTCCACTCACCAGCATCCCGTAGTCCCATGTGTCTCAATGTGTGGGTTGTGTCAGTGCCCCATTGTGACAGAAAATGCCAGTGTTCACACCCTACAGACTATTGTAAACATGTCTGTGCAAGGTATGCCTTGTGAGGTATCATTTAAAACCTGATAACTTGCTGATCAGTAATATGGCAAAATGCACGTGGCAGCATTATATGTAAGTTATGGACATACTCTGAAATCATGAGTGAAGTGTGTCTCCCAGATTAGTCCGAGGAGAGGCTAAACAATTCCTCAGAGACAAAGGGCAAACTGATGCCTCAGCCATCTGTCAACAAGGCTGATGGACATACCTGCTAAGTGGCCACTCTTTGGCGAGGAAGTGGGCAGGGACAAAAATCTACAGCGTAACAAAGAGACAGTATGAAAGTTTCTTTCTCCACCAGCCTGCCTATTGCCTGGGTCCCCATTGGAAATGCTACTCAAAGGGGGGGCAGGACTATAAAAAGAAGGGGCAGGCACCCCAAGACACCCCTCTTCTCTCTCCCTGTCTGTCTCTGGCATCATATCTAAGAAGACAAAGGAGAACAGCCGTTGGACTCCAGAGGAGAGCTCCTGACCTGAGAGTTTGGTCAGTAATCTGCTGGAGCATGTGGCAAGAAACTTTGCTTGAATCTAATACAGTTTGGTAAATTAAACACTAGTAAATGTTTTATCTTTATTTTTTCTTGTAACCATTTCTGATTTTGTGCCTCACTGCTTGTACTCACTTAAAATCTGTCTGTGGTTTTCTTCTAATGGCACTCCTCACAGCTTTAAACTATGTATGTACAATGGAGTTCCTCCCAGTTTACACCAGAGTTCCTCCTGGTTTACAGTGGAGTATTTACAGGTTTCAGAGTAGCAGCCGTGTTAGTCTGTATTCGCAAAAAGAAAAGGAGTACTTGTAGCACCTTAGAGACTAACAAATTTATTTGAGCATAAGCTTTCGTGAGCTACAGCTCACTTCATCGGATGCATTTCGTGGAAAATACAGTGGGGAGATTTATATACATACACAGAGAACATGAAACAATGGGTTTTATCATACACACTGTAAGGAGAGTGATCACTTTAGATGAGCCATCCCAGCAGCAGAGTGGGGGAAGGAGGAAAACCTTTCAGGGTGACAAGCAAGGTAGGCCATTTCCAGCAGTTAACAAGAACATCTGAGTAACAGTGGGGGGTGGGGTGGGGGCGAGAAATAACATGGGGAAATAGTTTTACTTTGTGTAATGACTCATCCATTCCCAGTCTCTATTCAAGCCTAAGTTAATTGTATCCACTTTGCAAATTAATTCCAATTCAGCAGTCTCTTGTTGGAGTCTGTTTTTGAAGTTTTTTGTTGAAGAATAGCCACCCTCAGGTCTGTAATCGAGTGACCGGAGAGATTGAAGTGTTCTCCAACTGGTTTTTGAATGTTATAATTCTTGACATCTGATTTGTGTCCATTTATTCTTTTACGCAGAGACTGTCCAGTTTGACCAATGTACATGGCAGAGGAGCATTGCTGGCACATGATGGCATATATCACATTGGTAGATGCGCAGGTGAATGAGCCTCTGATAGTGTGGCTGATGTGATTAGGCCCTATGATGATATCCCCTGATTAGATATGTGAACAGAGTTGGCAACGGGCTTTGTTGCAAGGATAGGTTCCTGGGTTAGTGGTTCTGTTGTGTGGTGTGTGGTTGCTGGTGAGTATTTGCTTCAGATTGGGGGGCTGTCTGTAAGCAAGGACTGGCCTGTCTCCCAAGATCTGTGAGAGTGATGGGTCATCCTTCAGGATAGGTTGTAGATCCTTAATAATGCATTGGAGAGGTTTTAGTTGGGGGCTGAAGGTGATGGCTAGTGGCGTTCTGTTATTTTCTTTGTTGGGCCTGTCCTGTAGTAGGTGACTTCTGGGTACTCTTCTGGCTCTGTCAATCTGTTTCTTCAGTTCAGCAGATGGTCACCCATAACTATTTCACATTTGGGAACAATGTATACCTTCAAATCAGCGGCACTGAGATGGGTACCCACATGGCCCCACAGTATGCCAACATTTTTATGGCTGACTTAGAACAACGCTTCCTCAGCTCTCGTCCCCTAAAGCTCCTACTCTACTTGCGCTACATTGATGACATCTTCATCATCTGGACCCATGGAAAAGAAGCCCTTGAGGAATTCCACCATGATTTCAACAATTTCCATTCCAGCATCAACCTCAGCCTGGACCAGTCCACACAAGAGATCCACTTCCTGGACACTATGGTGCTAATACACGATGGTCACATAAACACCACCCTATATCGGAAACCTACTGACCGCTATTCCTACCTACATGCCTCTAGCTTTCATCCAGATCATACCACATGATCCATTCTCTACAGCCAAGCTCTACGATATAACCGCATTTGCTCCAACCCCTCAGACAGAGACAAACACCTACAAGATCTCTATCATGCATTCTTACAACTACAATACCCACCTGCTGAATTGAAGAAACAGACTTACAGAGCCAGAAGAGTACCCAGAAGTCACCTACTACAGGACAGGCCCAACAAAGAAAATAACAGAACGCCACTAGCCATCACCTTCAGCGCCCAACTAAAACCTCTCCAACGCATCATCAAGGATCTACAACCTATCCTGAAGGACGACCCATCACTCTCACAGATCTTGGGAGACAGGCCAGTCCTTGCTTACAGACAGCCCCCCAACCTGAAGCAAATACTCACCAGCAACCACACACCACACAACAGAACCACTAACCCAGGAACCTACCCTTGCAACAAAACCTTTGCCAACTCTGTCCACATATCTATTCAGGGAACACCATCATAGGGCCTAATCACATCAACCACACTATCAGAGGCTCGTTCACCTGCGCATCTACCAATGTGATTTATGCCATCATGTGCCAGCAATGCCCCTCTGCCATGTACATTGGCCAAACTGGACAGTCTCTACGTAAAAGAATAAATGGACACAAATCAAACGTCAAGAATTATAACATTCAAAAACCAGTTGGAGAACACTTCAATCTCTCCTGTCACTCGATTACAGACCTGAGGGTGGCTATCCTTCAACAAAAAAACTTCAAAACAGACTCCAACGAGAGACTGCTGAATTGGAATTAATTTGCAAAGTGGATACAATTAACTTAGGCTTGAATAGAGACTGGGAATGGATGAGTCATTACACAAAGTAAAACTATTTCCCTATGTTATTTCTCGCCCCCACCCCACCCCCCACTGTTCCTCAAATGTTCGTGTTAACTGCTGGAAATGGCCTACCTTGCTTGTCACCCTGAAAGGTTTTTCCTCCTTCCCCCCCCTGCTGCTGGTGATGGCTCATCTTAAGTGATCACTCTCCTTACAGTGTGTATGATAAAACCCATTGTTTCATGTTCTCTGTGTATGTATATAAATCTCCCCACTGTATTTTCCACCAAATGCATCCAACGAAGTGAGCTGTAGCTCACAAAAGCTTATGCTCAAATAAATTTGTTAGTCGCTAAGGTGCCACAAGTACTCCTTTTCTTTTTGGAGTATTTACAACAGAGTTATGCTCATTTTACAATTAGGTGTTTACTTATAGTGGCAATACCCCCAGTTTATGACAACATATTTACTATGGATTTACGGTTTGCACCAGTGTCAGTGAGAGGATAACCAGATCTGATATTTGAGGTTTAAAAAGCAAAGTAACAACTGCAACAAAATCTTTAGAAATTCATTGCTGTATTTTCTATCCAGCTAGGGAATGAAATTCTGACATTTGGTAGGAAGCTCAGGGGATTTCCTGGGGATGTCGGGGTCCTGTCTCCACTTCCCTCCATAGAAGGTGTCTTGATCTTTCTCTCTCCTCCTCTCTGGCTCATTTCTCAGCATCCACCTCGAAGGCTTTGATCAGCACCCTCTGGACACTGACAGTCACCTCATCCATGAAACTCCTCAGCATCTTGTAAGTGGTGGCAAAAGACAGTGCTCCAGATGCCATGGAGCCCAGCACAGGGACAGAGCGCAGCACCTCCTTAGATAGCTTTGGCACCTTGCCACCTGCCTGAATCAGCAGCTGCACCACCAGGCTGCTGGAGATCTCCTTGGCCAGTGGTGGCTTGATAACAGCCCCCACCGGCTGCCCCACTTCTGCCGCCAGCTTCTCCAGAGAGTCGTCGTCCAGGCTGAAGCTCTTGCAGTAATCTTGCAGGGTCCTAGCGAGGACATCCACATCACAGGAAATCAGGAGCCCTAGGATGGGCGCAGCGTGGACACCGCAGGCCACAGTGGAGACCATCCACATCTGCTTCAGCATGGCAGCCTTCTTCTTCTCCAGGATGTGCAGGGAGATGTTGGGTAGGGCCATCAGGAAGGCGTGCTTCATATGGTGGCTCAGCTCCCTCTCCAGCGTCTTCCCCAGGAGGTGGAAGTCGTACTTGCTGAGATCAAAGGCTGAGAAGAGGAAGACCTGGGGCGAGCGGATGCCTTGGGCCTGCAGACCCTCCAGGCAGTTCTGCTGGATCTCCTGCAGCACCCCCACCTCACTGTAGCTTGATGGCCGGTGCCTGAGGGAGGAATCCAGGTCCACGTCCACCTTGGAGCGGACGAAGCAGAAGCTCTTGTTGATGACTTGGATGTGGCGGGCCAGAGCAGCGTGGTTGGCGGTGAAGCGCTGCGAGGCGATGATAAAGAAGATGTCGTAGCACGAGAAGCCAACTTGCTCCAGGTAGGCGTCAGGATGGAAATCGGGCGTGCCAATCCCCGGCAGGTCCCAGATGGTCAAGTTGGGGTACCGGGGATGCTGGTATGGAGTCGGCTCCCTGGTGGTCTCCACCACACCGGTGCAGGCGGCACCTGCATCCTCATCACCCAGGCCCTGCAGGGCGTTGACGAAGGACGACTTTCCGGAGCCGGTCTCGCCTGTGATGCCCACGTCCAGCTGGATGCTCTCCAGCAACTCCAGCATCTCCTGCAGCCTGGAGGCCACTCCGGCGAGGTTCCCCTCCTCAAAAGCAGCTTTCAGGGCCTCCAGCTCCTCCCTCGACAGCTTGATGATGCCCTCACTGCTCTGTGAGGCCATGTTGGCTCCGGCAAACTGCTGCAGCCCCTGCCTTACAGAAGGAAAGGCCAGTTCTTGTGCGAGTTCCTGGGAATGCTGAACGGCTGAAACCCTCGTCTAGGTCTTTGTCTCTGGGCAGCTCCTCCCAGAGACCCAGCCCCATCCCAGCCTCCGCCTTCTCTGGCCCAGCCAATTGCACCCCTCTGACCTCCCAGAAATCCAGCTCCCCCTCAGCTGAGATTCCCAGGCTTCCATCTCCTCCGGCCTGGGCTATCACAGCTCCTCCCTCTTATTATCGGGCATGGGTGGAAGGGGCAGAACTGGGGGCTAGCCTCCCCTAAGGTGGGCTCCACTGACCACCCATGAGTGTACACAAGCCCTTAGTTGGCACAGACATTGTGTGTTCAGGCTGGCAATCTACTTACCTCCCTAATCCTGTTTTACAGGCCTCCCCCACATTAACTGCGGCACAGACAGCTGCAGCGGCACAGGAGCTAGCAAACAGAGCTCTAAACAGAGGAGTTTGAGTGGGAGTTTTCAAGGGGAGTTTGTATTGTGGTGCTTGTTTGGGGGTTTTTTTTCTGGGGGGAGTGGTCTTTTTGGTGTGGCTTGTGTTTCCCAGATTAACAGGATTTAGGTGGGAAGGCGATGACAGATACGGAGGCAGCTGTGGGAATGACTCCTGTAGTGGAAGACACATTGAGGATGACTGGATGTGGAAGCTGTGGTATGTACATGATCCTGGAGGGGGGACCTGGTAAGGGTTTTTTCTGCATGAAATGCCGTCTGATAGAGCTGATGGAGGAAAAGATCCAAGGTTTGGAGATGCAGGTGGAAAGTCTCGTTGAGTTTAGGAAGGAGTTTGAGCAGATGATGGAGCAAAGATATGAGGTATCTGAAGGGAAAAGCTCAGATTCACAGATGGAAGCAGGGCTGGGGAATTTTGAGGGGAGACTGGGTGAGGAAAGTGGTCAGTGGAAGCATGTGACTAAAAGGACCAGGCAGAGGAAAAGATGGGCTAGTGAAGGAGAAATAGAGCTTAGGAACAGGTTTGCAGAGTTGGAAAATGAAGAAGGGGCTCAGCAGGTTCTTGTTGAAGGTGGAAGGGTAAGGAAGAAGAGAAGAGAGGCTAGTCCTATAGGAAAAGCGGAAGAGTCAAGGGAGACTACACCAAATATGAGCCCCAGGAGGATACAGGATGGGTTGAAGAGGATTATAAGGGAAAATAGGAATGGAAAGAACTTGCAGCCAGAGGGAACAGGGGAGAGACTGGAGAATAGCACTGTCACCAGGAAAAGGCAGGTCTATGTGATCGGGGACTCTTTATTGAGAAGAATAGACAGGCCTGTAACTAGAGCTGATCCAGAGAATAGAAGGGTGTGCTGTCTTCCGGGTGCTAAGATACGGGACGTAGACCTGAGGTTGAAAAGGATCCTAAAGGGAGCGGGAAAGAATCCCCTAATTATCCTTCATGTGGGAACAAATGATATGGCTAGATTCTCGCTGGAAAGTATTAAGGGAGACTATGCTAGGCTGGGGAAGACGCTTAAGGAAATTGAGGCTCAGGTGATCTTTAGCGGGATCCTTCCTGTTCCTAGAGAAGGGCAACAAAGGTGTGACAAGATTATGACTGTTAACAGATGGCTTAGGCAGTGGTGCTATAAGGAGGGCTTTGGGATGTATGGCCACTGGGAGGCATTCACAGACAGAGGACAGTTCTCTCAGGATGGACTTCATCTGAGTAGGGAAGGAAATAGACTTCTAGGATCGAGGCTGGCACAACTGATAAAGAGAGCTTTAAACTAGGAATTAGGGGGAGATGGTTGGGAGATGTCCAGGTAATCTCCACGCCAGATTTTAGCATTGAGAGGGAAGAAGACGAAGTAAGAAAGGATACAGCTGTGGGTAGGAGAATGTATATAAGGAGCGAGGGCAGTGTGGATACTAGTCTAATAGGTTATACTGGCTGTAGAATGACTGTGCCTAATAGGGTACAAAATGTGAGCGAGGCCAAACAGCAAAAATGAAGATGTTTGTACACCAATGCGAGGAGCCTAAGTAACAAAATGGAGGAACTAGAGCTACTGGTACAGGAAGTGAAACCAGATATTATAGGGATAACAGAAACATGGTGGAATAGTAGTCATGACTGGACTACAGGTATTGAAGGATATGTGCTGTTTAGGAAAGACAGAAACAAAGGTAAAGGTGGTGGAGTAGCATTGTATATCAATGATGAGGTAGAATGTAAAGAAATAAGAAGCGATGCAATGGATAAGACAGAGTCCGTCTGGGCAAAAATTACATTGGGGAAGATAACTAGTAAAGCCTCTCCTACGATAGTGCTTGGGGTGTGCTATAGACCTCCGGGATCTAATTTGGATATGGATAGAGCCCTTTTTAATAAAGTAAATACTAATGGAAACTGCGTGTTCATGGGAGACTTTAACTTCCCAGATATAGACTGGAGGACCAGTGCTAGTAATAATAATAGGGCTCAGATTTTCCTAGATGTGATAGCTGATGGATTCCTTCATCAAGTAGTTGCTGAACCAACTAGAGGGGATGCCATTTTAGATTTAATTTTCGTGAGTAGCGAGGACCTCATAGAAGAAATGGTTGTAGGGGACAATCTTGGCTCAAGTGATCATGAGCTAATTCAGTTCAAACTAAATGGAAGGATTAACAAAAATAAATCTGCAACTAGAGTTTTTGATTTCAAAAGGGCTGACTTTCAAAAATTAAGGAAATTAGTTAGGGAAGTGGGTTGGACTGAAGAACTTATGGATCTAAAGGCAGAGGAGGCCTGGGATTACTTTAAATCAAAGCTGCAGAAGCTATCGGAAGCCTGTATCCCAAGAAAGGGGAAAAAATTCATAGGAAGGAGTTGTAGACCAAGCTGGATGAGCAAGCATCTTAGAGAGGTGATTAAGAAGAAGCAGAAAGCATACAGGGAGTGGAAGATGGGAGGGATCAGCAAGGAAAGCTATCTAATTGAGGTCAGAACATGTAGGGATAAAGTGAGAAAGGCTAAAAGTCAAGTAGAGTTGGACCTTGCAAAGGGAATTAAAACCAATAGTAAAAGGTTCTATAGCCATATAAATAAGAAGAAAACTAAGAAAGAAGAAGTGGGGCCGCTAAACACTGAGGATGGAGTGGAGGTTAAGGATAATCTAGGCATGGCCCAATATCTAAACAAATACTTTGCCTCAGTCTTTAATAAGGCTAAAGAGGATCTTAGGGATAATGGTAGCATGACAAATGGGAATGAGGATATGGAGGTAGATATTACCATATCTGAGGTAGAAGCAAAACTGAAACAGCTTAATGGGACTAAATTGGGGGACCCAGATAATCTTCATCCAAGAATATTAAAGGAATTGGCACCTGAAATTGCAAGCCCATTAGCACGAATTTTTAATGAATCTGTAAACTCAGGAGTAGTACCGAATGATTGGAGAATTGCTAATATAGTTCCTATTTTTAAGAAAGGAAAAAAAAGTGATCCGGGTAACTACAGGCCAGTTAGTTTGACATCTGTAGTATGCAAGGTCCTGGAAAAAATTTTGAAGGAGAAATTAGTTAAGGACATTGAAGTCAATGGTAAATGGGACAAAATACAACATGGTTTTACAAAAGGCAGATCGTGCCAAACCAACCTAATCTCCTTTTTTGAAAAAGTAACAGATTTTTTAGATAAAGGAAATGCAGTGGATCTAATTTACCTAGATTTCAGTAAGGCATTTGATACCGTGCCACATGGGGAATTATTAGTTAAATTGGAGAAGATGGGGATCAATATGAACATCAAAAGGTGGATAAGGAATTGGTTAAAGGGGAGACTGCAACGGGTCCTACTGAAAGGCGAACTGTCAGGCTGGAGGGAGGTTACCAATGGAGTTCCTCAGGGATCAGTTTTGGGACCAATCTTATTTAATCTTTTTATTACTGACCTTGGCACAAAAAGTGGGAGTGTGCTAATAAAGTTTGCAGATGATACAAAGCTGGGAGGTATTGCCAATTCAGAGAAGGATCTGGATATTATACAGGAGGATCTGGATGACCTTGTAAACTGGAGTAATAGTAATAGGATGAAATTTAATAGTGAGAAGTGTAAGGTTATACATTTAGGGATTAATAACAAGAATTTTAGTTACAAGTTGGAGACGCATCAATTAGAAGTAACGGAAGAGGAGAAGGACCTTGGAGTATTGGTTGATCATAGGATGACTATGAGTTGCCAATGTGCTATGGCTGTGAAAAAAGCTAATGTGGTTTTGGGATGCATCAGGAGAGGCATTTCCAGTAGGGATAAGGAGGTTTTAGTACCATTATACAAGGCACTGGTGAGACCTCACCTAGAATACTGTGTGCAGTTTTGGTCTCCCGTGTTTAAAAAGGATGAATTCAAACTGGAGCAGGTACAGAGAAGGGCTACTAGGATGATCCGAGGAATGGAAAACTTGTCTTATGAAAGGAGACTTAAGGAGCTTGGCTTGTTTAGCCTAACTAAAAGAAGGTTGAGGGGAGATATGATTGCTCTCTATAAATATATCAAAGGGATAAATACAGGAGAGGGAGAGGAATTATTTCAGCTCAGCACCAATGTGGACACAAGAACAAATGGGTATAAACTAGCCACCAGGAAGTTTAGACTTGAAATCAGACGAAGGTTTTTAACCATCAGAGGAGTGAAGTTTTGGAATAGCCTTCCAAGGGAAGCAGTGGGGGCAAAAGATCTATCTGGTTTTAAGATTCTATTTGATAAGTTTATGGAGGAGATGGTATGATGGGATAACGGGATTTTGGTAAGTAATTGATTTTTAAATATTCAGGGTAAATAGGACTAATCCCCTGAGATGGGATATTAGATGGATGGGATCTGAGTTACCCAGGAAAGAATTTTCTGTAGTATCTGGCCCATATGCTCAGGGTTTAGCTGATTGCCATATTTGGGGTCGGGAAGGAATTTTCCTCCAGGGCAGATTGGAGAGGCCCTGGAGGTTTTTCGCCTTCCTCTGTAGCATGGGGCATGGTTGACTTGAGGGAGGCTTCTCTGCTCCTTGAAGTCTTTGAACCATGATTTAAGGACTTCAATAGCTCAGACATAGGTGAGGTTTTTCATAGGAGTGGGTGGGTGAGATTCTGTGGCCTGCGCTGTGCAGGAGGTCGGACTAGATGATCAGAATGGTCCCTTCTGACCTTAGTATCTATGAATCTATGAAACTGCTCACGTCAAGTCTGGCATACAGTCCAATGCCCTTTTCTTTTCTTTTCTTTTCTTTTCTTTTCTTTTCTTTTCTTTTCTTTTCTTTATTAGCGTTTCTTTCATTGGCACCAGAGCCCTGCCTTTCAGTGCTTTCTTTTTAACATTCATCACCCAGCAAGACATACCTGAAAGCACAATCATCTCAATCCTTTGAACCACCAAATGAACCCCTCCTAGCGCGGGCCTCTATAAAGGTAAGTATACCGGTATAGCTATTCCCATATGGGAAGGGGAATCAAGTAGACCACTAGAGGGCACCTTTACATTAGTATACACTAGGCATGTCCCTGTATAACTTTTCTGGTGAGCGGGCCGCTTCTACCCCAAGAGTTATACAGTAGAACCTCAGAGTGACAAACACCGGAGTTAAGAACTGACCGGTCAGCCACACACTGCATTTGGAACGGGAAGTATGCACTCAGGCAGCAGCCGGGACAGCAAGTACAGTACAGTCCTGTGTTAAAAGTAAACTACTTAAAAAAAAGGGAAAGGAGCATTTTTCTTCCTCATGGCAAAGTTGCGAAGCAGTCACGGTTCAGCTCTAAACTTTTGAAAGAATAACGACAGTGTTTTGTTCAGAGTTACTAACCACCTCCATTCGCGAGGTGTTCATAACTCGGAGGTTCTACTGTGCCAGGACATCTAGCCATCACCTTCAGCCCCCAACTAAAACCTCTCCAACGCATCATCAAGGATCTACAACCTATCCTGAAGGACGACCCATCACTCTCACAGATCTTGGGAGACAGGCCAGTCCTTGCTTACAGACAGCCCCCCAATCTGAAGCAAATACTCACCAGCAACCACACACCACACAACAGAACCACCAGCCCAGGAACCTATCCTTGCAACAAAGCCCGTTGCCAACTCTGTCCACATATCTATTCAGGGGACACCATCATAGGGCCTAATCGCATCAGCCACACTATCAGAGGCTCATTCATCTGCGCATCTACCAATGTGATATATGCCATCATGTGCCAGCAATGCCCCTCTGCCATGTACATTGGTCAAACTGGACAGTCTCTACATAAAAGAATGAATGGACACAAATCAGACGTCAAGAATTATAACATTCAAAAACCAGTTGGAGAACACTTCAATCTCTCTGGTCACTCGATTACAGACCTAAGAGTGGCTATCCTTCAACAAAAAAGCTTCAAAAACAGACTCCAATGAGAGACTGCTGAATTGGAATTAATTTGCAAACTGGATACAATTAACTTAGGCTTGAATAGAGACTGGGAATGGATGAGTCATTACACAAAATAAAACTATTTCCCCATGTTATTTCTCCACCCCCCACCCCCCCCCAACCCCCACTGTTCCTCAGATATTCTTGTTAACTGCTGGAAATAGCCTACCTTGCTTGTCACCACGAAAGGTTTTCCTCCTTCCCCCCCCCTCCCCGCTGCTGGTGATGGCTTATCTTAAGTGATCACTCTCCTTACAGTGTGTATGATAAACCCATTGTTTCATGTTCTCTGTGTGTGTATATCAATCTCCCCTCTGTTTTTTCCACCAAATGCATCCAATGAAGTGAGCTGTGGCTCACGAAAGCTTATGCTCTAATAAATTTGTTAGTCTCTAAGGTGCCACAAGTACTCCTTTTCTTTGTGCCAGGACAAGAACTGTGGACAGACCTGGCCTCAGGCCAAAGGTAATTAAACTACCTGTGAGACCTTATGCTGAGCAGTGCACTCACACACATCCTGGGCGTTAACCCCTCCCTCCCCCCAGGAGCACTCAGCACCGGGCTCAGTCTCTGGCAGGACAGGGACCTGCGCAATGAAAGGGGAGTGCCAGTGACTCACAGAGAGGGAGGTTACATTAGAGAGGAGAGCATATAAGAGGAGAAGGGGAAGGGGGCCGACTTCCCATTTCCCCTCACTCTGCTTATACTTCATGTACCAGTGGGGAATAGGATGAATGGGGCTGGGGACTTGCAGGATGCTCTGTCCAGAGTTACTGTGCCAGTTCCCTCTAAAGTTCCCTCTAAAAGGCGATCACTCAGAGGGGTATGGGTGTTGGGGGTGGGAGTGCATCCTTTTGAAACTTGTCCCTAACAGCAATATCTTGCATTTATACGCCACCTTGCATCCTAAAAAATATGAAAGGACTTTGCAGATTGCATGCATAAACTCTGGGGTAGGACACAGCAGCTTTTAATAACACAAAGCAACACTGCACAATGGCTTAGGACAGAAAGGGATGACAGATCCTGTATCCAATTTAAACTATTTCAGGAAGCTGATTGCAAATTACCCAAGATGGAATACGGCCAGGACACTGACTTCATATCCCCTCCTCTTGAGAAAAATCCTGTTAGTTCTTTAATAGGAATTGCAAGTAATCCAGACCTTGATTTCATCCATTAGGTTCATGACACCAAACCCTGACACCATGCTGGGCTTTTCTCCAGTGTTGACTAAGAGAAAGGAGCCTGAGTCACTCCTTCCGTTTCCAGTACCAGCTGGGTTTTCCCTGGGGGGGTCTCACCACCACATTAACTTTGTTCTGCTGGTAAAATCTGATGAGACTGCAGCCCAAGGCTGTACTGCTGTGAGCACAAACAGGGGCAGGACCTCTTTAAGGGACTGATTTGGCTCATCTTGAAGTCAGTGCTAAAGTTCCCATGGACTTTAATGGCAACAGGATTGGACCCTTAGTCCTTGACCAACCAAATGGTCCCTGAGCGTGGGCGCTCAGTCCTGGCACAACATGCTAAGCAAGTTCTCTGGAGTCTGGCTTACAGACGGGCTGCCTGTGGGAGCTACTACTCTGACTGATTTCAGAGTAGCAGCCGTGTTAGTCTGTATTTGCAAAAAGAAAAGGAGGACTTGTGGCACCTTAGAGACTAACAAATTTATTTGAGCATAAGCTTTCATGAGCTACAGCTACAGCTACAGCAGGAATGCATCTGATTAAGTGAGCTGTAGCTCACGAAAGCTTATGCTCAAATAAATTTGTTAGTCACTAAGGTGCCACAAGTCCTCCTTTTCTTTTTTACTCTGACTGAGCAGCTCTGCAAGGCTGGAGAAAGGCAGTGGGGAGAAGACAAATGATCTAGGATGCCAAGCCTTTCCCAGCCTGGCTGAGTCTTTCGTGACTACCACTAGTCTGCATTTGGTTTGACAGCTCCTAGCCAAACATCCTGTTCCTCTATCGTTATCAGAAACTAAGGGGAAATAAAAGTAATGCAGGGCCTGAAATAGGCTTCAGTGAAAAAGCCGGAAGAGAGCTCTGAGCAGGCAAAGTGACCACAATTTCCTGTCTCATTCTGGCCCTGGCGTGTTGGTCAATTTTGTTGCTCTGTAGCTGAGTATAGACACATGAAGCAGGCCAGGAAATTCCTCCTGACTGTCAATTAAAAGCAACTCTTCAGTGCCCTCAAGAAGGATATTTTGGATGGGTGATTTTCCTCGGGGTGAATCACCCCTCCCTCTTTAAAATGAACTCCAACCTCTGCTATTTACTGGTCCAAGCTTTCAGATGCATTTATTAAGAGACAGAGCAAGGTTTCCTTCCATCTGATACTCTTTGCTGAAATGGGAGAGGATGGTTTAGTGATCTAAACTCTGAGATCCTCTGGAATCGCAGGTTCATACTCTGGCCACCAACTCATCTTAGTCTGTCCCAGCCCTCGCTGCTCTGTGTGGACATGACAGCTCCCCTGGCTCTTTTGTGTAAGAGGAGCTGTGCTATCCCTTCTGTCCTTGGGGAAAGTTTCCCTTCCCCCCTAATTTGCAACATGTCATGCTGCTCTCCGTTGACACCCTCCACCCCAGAGGTGACTGCATGTCCGGGGGGCTATAAGAATGTGGTATGTCAAGATCTTTGGAATAAAAGGCATTTGAGAAATGTACTAGTGCATCATTATTAGGAATACCTGGTCCTGGAAGGATACCAGGGAGGAGGAGTGTGTTATTTGTATAGTGCAGTAGCTTCCAGAGGTCCCATCAGGAAAAGTCCTCCTTGAGCTAGATACTGTACAAACACATATGAAGACACATCCCTGTCCCAAAGAGTTTACAGTCTAAGGCGGCGAGAGTAGCAAAGGTTGAGTGACACAGTAACGCACATCCATTGCAGCTGTATATCAACTTTAATTTGACAATATTACTTTTATTTCCAGCATCATCTATGAATGAGACTGTGGCCTGTCATGCTGACAGGTCATGCTCATTTGTGCTCCTCTGTCTCTCGTAATTTGTATTGCCCTCTTGTCTCATAACCCCACCCCACCCCGTGTAGACAAGCTGTTAGATTGCAAGGTCTTTGGGGCAGGGACTGTCTTTCTGTTCTGTGTTTGCACAATATAGTCCTGCTCCATGACTAGAGCTTCTATCCACTGCCACAATCCACAATGATACCACTAATTATCATTATTATTATTGTATTAACTAAGTGCTACCTCCCGTCATGTGTCACTCTACACAGCCGACTTTACCTCACTGATTTTTTGTAGGTGTAGTGGGAGGGGTGTCTATGGGAGGGATTTAAAGGAGACATTAGTGACTTTCCACGTTAGCTCAGGGAGAGTAATCCGGGCCTACAGGGCATCTCTGCAGAAGGTGTGGAGACATTTGTGCAAATAACTGGGAACAAGACAGATGGACCCAGAACCACAGGCAAAGCAGAGAAGGCAAGAGGTACTGCTAGAAGAGACAAGAGCGAACACATAGGTCTGCAAAGGGCCTTGAAGACGAGCACATGACATTTGGATTTTGACTGCAATGAAACATGTGGTGTTGATATATTCAAAGAGGGGGGTCAGAGCAGAAAGCAGGCAGGCGATCACAGCAGTTGTGTTTGGAATTAGTTGAAATGGGGCAATGTGGGATTTAGGGAGAGGAGGCGGTTATAGATAGATGATTCCCTGGTCTCTTCGTTCCCTCTGAAGCACCTGGCATTGGCTGCTGTTGGAAGACAGGATACTGAGCTAGATGGACCATTGGTCTGACCCAGTATGCTGTTCCTATGTTCTTATAACAAACCAACGAGGCTCTGGCGCAGGAGTGGATGATGGGTTTGGCTGTCTGAAAGAAAAGGAGAAATCTTAGAAATGTTCTGGAGGGAGAAGCACCAAGCTTCAGACACACTGGGATGGATGGGACAAGAGAGAGGGAGAAGCTAACAGGAGACAAGGAGGAGAGTGATGTTCTCAGCTAGGACAAGTTGGAAGAAATCCAGGACATTGGAGAGAAAAGAGCAGAAGCTCAGCTGAGGCCATGTTACGGTGACGCTGATAGCAAGATCTCCTGGGAGCGAGGTCAGAGTCAGCCTGCGATGGAGGGAGTCGTGGAAAGTCAGAGCAGGGGTTCATCAGCACACAGGAGCTAGATGGAATCGTGTGAGAAGATCACAACACCCAGAGAAAGGGTGAGGGGGAAGAAGAGATGGGGTCTGGCTCGGAGCCCTGTGCCAGTCTCCCAGAGAGGGGTAAGAAGGAGGCACAGCCATCCACCAAATGAGACGATGATGCTCCAGTCAGAGCGGCAGGGGAAGAAAGAGGCAGGGAAGCCCGAGAAGAGTAAGAATTCCAGCAAGAGGGTGTCCTTGTCCAAGGCAGCAGAGCCTGGTGTGCCCGGCAGGGTGTGCCCAGGCCCTGAGGTTTAGCCAGACATGGCTCTTGTAGGCCGTGGGGAGAATAGGTCCAGTGGAGCAGAGGGGGTTGAAGGCAGCTGAGGGGGCAGGAGGTGGAGGTGCAGAAGAAGAGCTCCAGGCAGCGGTTGTACCTGTGGTGTTCAGTGTTTAATGGTGAAGCAAAAAAGGACGGACCGGTAACTGCAGGGGTGGCGTGGGGGGGGCTGTTAGGGTGGGGAGAACAAAGCACACTCTTGTTGTGAGGGAAACAGGCCAAAAGGCAGCAGCCGATGAAAGGAGTGGGGCAGAGAGAGGCTAGTAGCTGAGAGGGGCTGAGGCCAAGAGAGCCAGAAGTCAATGTTAGAGAGGAGGGAGGATGGTGACAGGTGGCAGGGGACGGAGAAGAGTCAGGGGCCATGTTGTTGGAAGGAGCAGGAGATGGGAGGGGCAGATGCAGAGGACCAGAGGTGGTGGCAGGGACTGGGCTGGGTGATAGGTATTGGTAAGAACAGACAGCAGGGAGCCAGGACTCCTGGGGTCAGTGCCTGGCTCTGCCATTGGCTCACGGCCTGGCAGCGGGTTCAGTCACTTCACTTCTCGGTGTCTCACATAGGGGGCACCAATGCGCCAAACCGCAGCAGCCAGCATTAACCACCGATCTCCCACCAAGGCCAGGCAGGTAGGGAACCTTCCCACCCCATCCTGAAGGGGGCAGAGGAGCTCCATGGTCCTGTACCCCAAAGACCTGTGGGGCTCAGCCACCGAGTCATACTCAGCACAGCCCTGGTGGATAGGACCAGACTGGAGTTTGGGTGAACTGGTTGTAGAGGGCTGGGGCTGCCGTGTAAATCCTTTGCAAGCCTCCTCCGTTCTCTAAAATATGCTGCTTTTTCCGCACCTCTCCCTGAACGCTGACTCTGTCAATGAGTGATCATAGCTCAACTTCCTGACATTAATGAACCCCCCCGCCCCCAGCACCCCAGAGGCAGGTTAGCAGCCTCCTATCACCACCCTTGCCTTTCTTGGGGTATGTCTACACTTACAATGCTACAGCACCGCTGAAGTGCTTCAGTATAAACACTACCTACGTCGATGGGAGGGGTTCTCCTGTCGGCGTAGGTAATCCAGCTCCCCAGAGGTGGTAGCTAGGTTGACGGAGGAATTCTTCTGTCGATCTAGCACTGTCCTCTCCAGGGGTTAGGTCACTGTAGCTCCGTCTATCAGGGGTGTGGATTTTTCACACCCCTAAAATATGTAGCTATACCAGTGTAAGATCCTAGGGTAGACCAGGCCTTGGGACAGTGCTGTAGAAAGTGCTTGCCCTCGTGCCTGTCTTGGACGTGAGCTAGCGAGATTAAAGCTAACCCAGGTGTGTCAGCTGGAGCTGCAATCCCTCGCTGTGACCATATCCTCAGAGTGCAAGTTCTTTGGGCAGGAAGTGTGTCTACCTGTATGTTGCACATTGCCTGGACTGGTGCCTCTAAGCACTCTTGGGCCATAAGCAATAAATAACACCTCTCTTCTCAATTCCTTTCCCTGGCTCATGCCTCCCATTCTCCAGAACCTTGCCGCAACCTGGAGGGTATCCATTTGCCATCATTTCAGCAGCATTGCCAAGGTCCTGAATCGGCCTCTGCAGAAGTCCTTCTCCAGGCCTTCCTCTGTTCCCCAGCCTGTTCCCTTGGTTTGCCTGGCATCCCTCTAGATCTCGTCACTATGGCACCACTAGTAGCACAAGACCCTTCTGCACAGCTGCCTCTCTCTCACTTGCTTAACTTGCCACCTGATTTCCAGCCTTGGAGGAAACCCTCTCTGCTCCCCCCTTGCCTGAGCCTCTGAATTCCTCTCTCTCTCTCTGCTATTATTGATGAGTTTTGTGCTGGGCCTGCAGTTCTCATGGCGAGGACTGTTCACTTCAGTAAGGGTTATTAAGATCCAGCGCCAAAGTTGACCTGTATTGTATGTAAGCAGGATCTGAATGAGCTCACCCTTGACAGCTAGCTGTGGAGGGGAAAAGACTTCAGGAGCAAACTGTATTTCCATGTTTCAGAGTATTCATGTATTTCCATGAACACACCTATTCAGCCTAGGTATCCAGCAGACAGAGCAGTGTTGCCCAAAGTGATCAACTCTGGCTGGTGTTGGGTTACAAATCACTTTAGTACTGAATACAGGGGTAGTGAAATGTCATTATCAATGTTGTTATCTTCCTTGTATGACTAAAGGGGAGCAGAACTGTGCTGAACTTGTCCCGACTAAGGTGGTCACCCTCAACTGAAAGGAACTTGCTAAGCCAGGGTCTTGAATGCCAGACCCCTGTGAAAGCAAGAGGGATTGGGGACAAATGTTCCTTCCAGGAGGTGTGGGCTCTACCTAAAGGGCCCTGGTCTGGTTTAACTTGCCCCTCCCCACTGTTCAAAGATAGAGCTAAATATACTCCATTAGGAATCTTTTGTTTTGTTAAGTGTTCACTAAACCTGAAATCACTTGTGGTGGGACAGCATTTCATTCCAGTCAGCTTCAGTAATGAAGTTTCCTCACTATGAGCTGACAATCACTGAGAGCTGCGGGGGGGGGGGCTTCAAGAGACTGACCTTCAGAGGTCCCAGTAGAGAAGGAGGTAGCAGCAGAAGGTGACTGTCTGCAGAGCGGCCAGTGAGGGTGACTGGCGGAGTGGAACAGCAGCTGGCGGGGTAGCCAGCAGAGCAGCATGGTGCCTTCCCCCGGGTGGGAGGTGAACTCACACAGATGCACCTCTGAACCCTGGGTCCTCAATGACCAAGGACAACCACTGTGAGTGGGGTCTGGGAGCAGAGGGGGGCACAGAAAAGGAACGTTTGGTTGTAGAACTCAAGAACATAAGGCGGAAGGGTCTGCCCCACGCACTTTGGGTTCGGCATCCTGCTCACAGTTTTATGGTTATGAATCCCGCTTGCGGTATTTTCCCTAATTAATGTTGGATGACTTTTCTCCTTTAATTAGAAGTTTCTTTCCTACACTCAGACTCTGTGCTTGCAAGTGGGAAGTATTGCCTCTCAGAGGCACCCAGGGGAAGTGTGTAATTTTCCCAGGTTACATGTATAATTGTGTGAAACAACAAACTCTTCAGAGGAAACCCAGCATCATGGGAAGTGACTCAGGTCCCATCATCTCCTGCATCTCCCCTCTTCCTTCCGCCCCTCCCTCTCTTCCTGTCACTCTAATTAAGGCCCTTATAACAGTGCCGGAAAGAACTAGAACCTGTCTATGCAGAAGTAAAAACTGATGATTTGGCAACTCTACATCAGACCCGACCAGCCCTAGGTTGGATGAACTCAACTGTGCAGCAGATCAGCCCTCCCCAACCCCATGGAGTTCACCTCTAGTAATGCCACCCCAGCCTTCAAAAATCATGAGTCAGGTTTCAAAAAAAAAAATTCCTGAGATTTTAAAAAATAATAAACATTGGGTCCATTTTATTTGCCTTTTGTTTTTTAGCCTGTCTCAGTTCCCATCTTCCGGCTTTCTCTACAGTCACAAGGACTAGAAACTTTCTTTATTAAAAAACGGAACCTGAGAGTCTCATGTAATCACGTGAATCTGGGAGCTGGGGCTTTAAGCTAAAAGTTTCACAAGACTGGTGATAAAATTGTGACAACTGGAAACACTGGTATCAGTTGAGCCAATGGGTAAAATAGGCCAAAACAATACTGGTAAAAACAAGCTGCATATGTGTGATCTGTCAGATATGCCCAAGGAAACCGATACTAATTCAGCAGTGGTAGGCTCGAGATGGTAAAGCACAGAAGCTAGGAAATTCAACGTTATGGTTCTCAGGGCAACCTGAATATGATACTATCACCCTCTGTACCTCAGAGTAACACCCTGGAACATATTTATCACTGTGATATCATTATGAGATGGTCTCTATGAAGTATGCCCCGAGAGGTACCATTTTAAAAGTCTCGACCTGCTGAACATGAATATCCTGTTGTCTCCCAGTCTCCGTGATTAATCAGGGGCCAAAGAGGGGGGGAGCCCAGGCCCACCCTCTACTCTGGGCTCCAGCCCAGGGACCCTAATAGTATCAGCTATGGTAGCTGACCTTTTAGAAACATGACATGTACAATTCCCTGGGCTACTTCCCCCACAGCAGCCCTCACTTCCTCAAGCTCCACTTCACCCTTACCTCAGGGCCTCCTTCCTTGTGCCTGATATGGTGTGTACTACTCAGCCTCTCCAACAGCGCAACTTCCTCCCACAGCTCGACATGCCCACCCACCTGACTAACTGGGAGGCTTTTAACTAGTTTCAGCCAGCCACTGACTGGCTTCAGGTGTCCCAATCAACCTAGCCTTTTTCCTGCCTTCTGGAAAGTTCTTAATTGGTCCCAGGTATCTTATTTGACCTGGAACAGCTGCCATTTCACTTATCCTGGTACCAGGGATTGGTTTAGCCTGGAGCTAATATACCTATCTCCCACTACTTTTCTATAGCCATTTGGCCTTGCCCTATCACAGTTGTGAGATTGGGAAAACCCACAACCAGCCTTTTAGGTACAACTATGGAGTCGATTAATGACTCATCAACACCCATCAAGAAAAGAACTCACTATCCTTGAGACTTCTCGGAGGAGTCGTGTAGGCCCTGGGGGTGGACTAACCCACTTCACAGCAAAGAAACTATAAAAGAGGGGAAGTAACATCATCACTTGGCCTCACTCCCCCCACAATTCAACACCTGGAAACACATCTGGAGGACAAAGACTTTGAACTGGGGGAGGGTGGTTCTGAGTCGGGAAAGAGTCCCAGCCAGTGTACTGAGGATCCGTGACCTGTTTGTACCATCTGTCTGGGTGAGACACTGCTTGATTCAAATCCTGCTTAGTTTGTAGACCTCAGATTGTGAATTTATTTTTATTTCTAAAGTAACCAACTTTGATGTCTACACTTGTGACTTATAGTTTCTTAAAATTGATCTTTCTGTAGTTAATAATCCTGTTTTATATTTGACTTAAAACAGTGGGTTTTGGTTGAAGTGCTTGGAAAATCTCAGCTCAGTTTACAAAGGCGAGTGCGTGTCCACTCCGTACTGAGGGAGGGGCAAACATAATGAACTTAAGAGGGGAATTCCCTGTGGGGAATCAAATATGCAATTCCCATGTCTACAGAGACTAGTTCAACATTTTCATGGAAAGCCATGTAGTAGAGCAGGGGCGGGCAAACTTTTTGGCCTGAGGGCCACATCGGGTTTCCAAAATTTTATGGAGAGCCAGTTAGGGGAGGCTGTGCCTCCCCAAACAGCCAGGCGTGGTCTGGCCCCTGCCTCCTATCCGACCCCCCGCTTCTTGACCCATGACAGCTCCCCCAGGACTCCTGCCCCATCCAACCCCTCTGTTCCCTGTCCCTTGATGGCCCCCCCCAGGACTCCTGCCCCATCCACCACCCCCTGCTCCCTGTCCCCTGACCACCCCCAGAATCCCCACCCTTGACTGCCCCCTCCCGCCCCATCCAGCCCCCCCCCTCATTCCTGACTGCCCCCTGTTCCCTGCCCTCTGACTGCCCCAACCCCAATCCACACCCCTGACCACACTCCCAAACTCCCCTGCCCTCTATTCAACCTCCCCTGCCCCCTTACCGCGCTGCCCAGAGCACCAGGTCAGGCCACAGCTCTGCAACTGCACTGCCCGGCCATCCAGAGTGTTGCGCCAGTGGCACGGTGCACTGAGGCTGCGGAAAAGGGGGGAAAGTGGGGGAGGGGCTGGGGGTAGCCTCCCAGGCCAGGAGCTCAGAGGCCGGGCAGGAGGCTGCCGCTGGCCGGATGTGACCCACGGGCCATAGTTTGCCCACCTCTGTAGTATAATGTGATTCAGATACTGCTTGGAAGCTGAGGCATTAAATTATGGAGAGACCCACAGATTTTGCAGACCCCAGATGCTGCCTTTAATCTGACTGTTGCTGAGACCATGCATAACTCATGATCTGCAAAAAAATTTCCCTCATAGTCAGCTTCAGGAAAGTTTTCTTCCCACTGAGAAGGGCTGGAAATGGATTCTTTCTTGAAATATTATAGCTGAGGTGGGCCTTGACACTGAAAGGGCACCAAAAAGTGAAGGTTTTCTGAATGCCAGCACTGGGCACCAGTGTTAACAGTTTCAGAGTGGTAGCCGTGTTAGTCTGTATCAGCGAAAACAATGTGGAGTCCTTGTGGCACCTTAGAGACTAACAAATTTATTTGGGCATAAGCTTTTGTGGGCTAAAACCCACTTCATCGGATGCATGGAGTGGAAAATACACAGGCAGGTATAACTACACCGTACATGAAAAGATGGGAGTTGCCTTACCGAGTGGGGGGTCAGTGCTAACGAGCCAATTAAATTAAGGTGGAAGTGGGCTATTCTCAACAGTTGACAAGAAGGGGTGAACACCAAGGAAGGAAAAATCACTTTTGTAGTGGTAATGAGCACAATGTAATCAAGATGGCCCATTTCAAACAGTTGACAAGAAGGTGTGAGTATCAGTAGGGGGAAATTAGGTTTTGTAGTTTTGTTAACAGTGGTACTCTTGCAAAAAATGCCAGTAACACTGCCAACCACAACTGGCCAGGACACTTGCTGTATGTCTCAGCTAAAAGTCTGTACCTTACCCTTACCCATCTTAACATGCTGGGATATTGATGCAGAGGTGAGACGGCTACCTCAAATCAACACCACAACCCCCCACAGCACAGTTCTACACAACAGCATGCTGAACTGTGCCCCCTCAATCCCTATCACTCACATACAAACCCACCCAAAGCCTAGCAGGATGTCAACACACGGTCAGCTGGCTACTGAGACAGACAGACGGCAGAGATCATAAGAAATTCATAGCAAGTAGGTTAAATAATGATGGGCATACTCCCTGTATCCTGTATACACATTTTAATGAGTGAAAAAATACATGAGCCAGTATAGTACAATAAATTCAAGACATTAAGGAAAAATCTTAATTTCTGTAGCAGTATGTATATTCAGACATGCCTAGAGCTGGCTGGAACATTTTAAAATAAACTTTTTTTCATCCAAATATGCTGTTTAGTCAAAGCTGAAACATTTCCCATAGTTGTACTGATTCTGAAGAAATCAGTTTGAGTGAAAGGTTTCTGAGGTCCAGGGTGGACTATCCAGTCAGAGAGCAAGACAGCAGAATTGAAAACCTGACCTTTCCGAGCAGAAAAAAGACATTTGGACACAATTCTGTTGGAAAGGTTTTGTTTTCATTCCAACGCGGAACAAAACCAAATTTCAAACCCTCAAAAGTTGTCTTGAGAGGGAATTGCCTTTCTCCAGCCAGCTCTGGCAATGACCTATTCTGCTTTATTAATTCCTATAGACGTGGCACTTTGTCCCAATGCACGGTGGTATTTGCCATAAACATTCCAAGGATGGCTTTTATCTCATCTTCTCCAAGTGCAAGCACCCGATTGGCTTTGCAATGTCATGGGGTATAATACCTCTGCGTAAAGCTTTTTTTAAAAATAAAATTTTAAAGCATTCAGCTCAATAAAAAAAAAAAGGGGGTGTCTATTCTTCAAGGGTTACATTGGCAGAAAGAGATCCAGGTGCTCCTAGAAGGATAAACAGCTCTGCACTCTTCTACATTTTGTCCTAGCATTGGTAGAAACTGATGTACACCTTCTCCTGGTGTTTCTGGAGCCTGTTGCTGGACCAGTGGAGAAAGATGCTCCAGAGGCAATACCCAAAACAAACCGTGTACAATAAGAAGCAATGGGAAGGGAGCAGCTTTCAATTATAAACACGAAAGCATTGATCTGATGGCTCAGGAACGCAGAGGGATGATTTGCTCCTGCCATCATGTGCTCTGATAAGCCCTAACAGCATGGTCAAAAATTCCCTGTGTTTACTCTAGTTGTGATACCCAGGTATGTTGCCCTTATGAAAAGATTCCAACTGATGCCCAGCTGCAATTGCATCTTTTGGCAGGATTGCTGTGTGCCCGTCTGCCAGGGCTAGGCAGATCCCAAAATGAGATTACCCTTGAAAACCTAATATTTGAAAAGGGGTCCTCTTCCACTTACCTGCAAAGCTCTGAGGTCAGGGGCCTGTCTTTCTTTTGCAGGAGTTTATGGGATGACTTATATCTAACACAGAGCTTTCCTGTGCCTACCACCAGGCCCTATCCATCAGCGATGGCACCTGTTATTTCAGGGAAAATACCAGGCCTTGAACTTGGGACTCAGCAGGGGAAGGTGAGGTTCAGAATTCCATGGCCACAAATGGCCCATGACAGAGGGAGCAGGGATTAGGTGTGGGGGCGCCGACAGGGACTGCAGGCACAGCTACGGTAAATGCAGGTGCAAATCAGGCACCCGAATATGCACAGGCAGTTCTGAAAATCAATAATTTATAAAAATTGTGCTGTAAATTCACGGCTGTGGGTTGCTGAAGGACCACCCTGGAGGTGGGGGGCCCCCTGTCTAGTGATGGGCCAGAGGCAGCGCTGGTACCAGCAGGAGAAGTACATACCTCCTGCTCCACTGGGACCTGGACGGAAACCTACCAACCCTGTTCCCAGGGCGTATTTTTTCACCGTCAGAGGGCAACGATCAGTGCGCCTCCAGCCTGGATGGGATTTGAACTGGGAACCTAGAGATGAAAGCTAATCGTAGCATCTCAGTCTGGCCCAGTTCTATTTCTGATCTCAAACACTTGGCTTCTAGAGCGTTTCATCTCTTTACATCTCCAGTGAAAGGGGGAGGTGCTATCCTCAGCCTCATCACTCTCTTTATCAACCTGTGTTACAACGCCTACCCATATGCAATGGAAGACCAGCCAAAGGGTGACAGCAGAACCTAGCAAATGCCTTTCCTCTGAGTCTGAACTGTGCCGCACATTAGCCCCACGTCATCAGGCCATCTAAGGGAAATGTTATATCCACGTCTCCATCACTGCTAAACCAGCAGCCACCACTGAGGTCAGGCCAGGGAAATAGCGGCCATGTGGCAGACATGGAGCAGGGAGCCGGCATAGTATTAAGTCTCTGTCTGTGGAAGCACAGACGCTGTGGTGTGGGCCGCCTCTGTGCACCAAGGCAAAGCCATCAAGGCAGCCAAAACACATGACCAAAGCCAGTGATTTACAAGTACAGAGAAGGGAATATTCTCTGCTCCCTAGGACAGACACTATCATTACCAGGGAGCAAGCGAGAAGTAATTCTTCCACTCTACTCTGCACTGATTAGGCCTCGGCTAGAATATTGTGCTCAGTTCTGGGCGCCATATTTCAGGAAGGATGTGGACAAATTGGAGAAAGTCCAGAGAAGAGCAACAATGAAAACATGAGCTAGGAGGCAAGATTGAAAAAACTGGATTTGTTTAGTCTGGAGAAGAGAAGACTGAGGGGGGACATGACCATTTTCAAGTACATAAAAGGTTGTTATAAGGAGGAGGGAGGTTAAATTGTTCTCCTTTAACCTCTGAGGAGAGGACAAGAGGCAATGGGCTTAAATTCTAGCAAGGACGGTTTAGGTTGGACATTAGGAAAAATTTCCTGTCAGGGTGGTTAAGTACTGGAATAAACTGCCTAGGGAGGTTGTGGAATCTCCATCATTGGAGATTTTTAAGAGCTGGTTAGACAATCACCTGTCAAGGATGGTCTAGATAATACTTAGTCCTGCCATGAGTGCAGGGGACTGGACTAGATGACCTTTCAAGGTCGCCTTCCAGTCCTACGATTCTATGATTCTCCGTTGGTCCAGAGGTTTCCAAGAGATGCTCAGGAGGGTTTAGGTGTTTGCATTATAGTTCTTGACTGTAGAGGGTAGACAAGGTGCTTTGCTGCTGAAGGGAACTTCAGAAGGGTACTCTATCTTCGTCTCACTGGAGACTTGCTGTGTGGCATTGGTGACAGGCACAAGGGAAAGAACATCTACAGATCTTCAGCACCAGAAACACAAGAGAGGTGGGATAGGAAAGGCTGATCCTGCAGAATCTCGGAGCAATGTACAGCTAGGGGAGGGATGTCTTCCATGTAAACGAGCAGGGGCGTAACACGCCCACCCCCAGCATTTCAGCATGTGGGGGCAACCGGGAACCACTGGTTTCAACAAAGTTGTTTCTTTGCTGAGACTGGCGAGGAACTCATATAAATCACTCTTGGGATACCTGCTCCCCCTTCAACCTCCTTCTGCAGAAGCTGCGCCTGGGGCTACAGCTGGGCTCCTAATTGGGCTTGGTCCGGAGGGTTTCGTAGGTCTCCTGGTTCTGAGTGCTGAGCCCCTGTAAGGAAGAAGAGGAGACAGAAGTGGTGGTTGGGATTAGGATTTTGGTTCCAAATGGGACTCATGAAACAATTCAAATTAACTAAGCCTGGGGGTAGGGGAGTGAAATCTTTGGGAGAGATGGAGCTGGTGGCTGAGCTCCAAATCTGACTCTAGAAGCAGGGTGGGTTTTCTCTCCAGGTCAGACTAGAGCTGGAAAAGCCTGTCCAGGCCCCATGTTGTCCATCCCCTCCCCACAGTGCAGGAGTGTTCCCTGCTTTATGTGCCTAGGGCTCAGCCTCCTCTGACAGCCCTTGACTCTAGGTAGAACATCAGCAGCTGTCTCGGCCATTCCCTGCAGGTCTCACGAGATGTTAATACATATCTGAACCAGGTGCACAGAGCAAGGGCCGGTTTGTGACACTGCCCAGAAAAACCTCCTGCTCCTTACTCAATAGCCTAGAAGAACCTAGAAAAGGGCTCCTGGGTATAAGCAAAGCAGCAGAGTCTGAGCGGCACAGCCAATGTTTGCATTGCGGGACCCATCCAAAAATACCCAAAACACAGAGTTTTCATGCTGATGAGAGGGACCAAATTAGCACCCCTGAGACTCGTGCCCTCTGGTCACTCACAAGGCAGCAGCAGCATCTCCCTCTGGCAATGGCTCTGCCCTACAGGGGCACTATTGGGAAGCTCAGTCTTTGTGCTGACTACCAGCGAGGCGTCCAAATAGTGCCAACAGTGGTTTGGTGATGTGCATACCTGCCTAATAGGAAACAGACTTGAAAACAGCCCTTGCAGTGGCTGTTACCACAGTCATCAGATGGAGATGACTTTGAGGCAGACACCAGCATTATTATGGAATAACATCGGTTAATTAATTCAAAATACAGCTGTGCCATATCACTTGCATCCTCCTGGCACCTTGGGGGCTGGTGAAAGGGACCAAGTCCCATGCAAATGATTGCATGTGGCAGCAAACAGGGTGGGGAAATTTGGGTACTTACGGTATAGATCCCTTCTTCTTTCTGCTGCACAAAGAGAAAGAGAAAGAGAGATAAGTCAGAAGGAACAAGAAGCAAAATAACAGAAACAGCCGCTTCCTCCCCCACACTGTGTTATGATACAGACTGGGGGGGAGACGAGGCCTGTCCGCATCAACCAACCCCCAGCTTTCACCCAGCTCCGACAGTCAGCCCAAAGCTGGAACTCTTGGAAGCTTGAAAAATAAGTTAACTTTCTTTCTTTTTCTTTCTTTCTAGGCAGCTGCCTCTGCACATTGTGGTTTTGGCTGGATGCAGACGTGGAAATTCTGAACTATCCTGAGCCTACAGTTTTTTTATTTCATCCCATTCCTCCCCTTCTACCCCTTTCCACCCCACACCCCCCCAGAATTCCCCTCCTGTCTTGTGTTTTTCAGCCTTACTCAGCCATTAATGCTTTCAGGCCCCACTCCTCTTTGATTTAGCCCTCTGCCAGTATCTCCATGATACCGAGGTGTTTACAATACTGCCATGTCGTATATTGAGGGGTTGGTCTCGCCACTGGCCATAAAAGAGTGTAAAGGAACCCCATGATACGATGTGTCTGTGCACACAGCTCAAAATCACACCAGTGTCCCTACGGCACTGCACTTCTCTGGCTGGCGCCCCACAGCGGGGCAGCTCTCCTGCATTCTCTCTCTCTCTCTATCTGAGCATTGGGTGATTCTCTCCCAACCCACGAGGTCTGCACTGATTTTCCTCTGTCCTCCCATGGCCTCACAACTGCTCCCCACTTAGTGTCAATATGCGTCAGTACTGTGCCCTTTGCCGTCTTCCTCTGGACCATTATGGAACGTATTAAATGAGGCAATGCCCAGCACTGATCCCTTCCACCTCCCCCAGCCCATTGCTGTTAATCATGTGCCTTTTTTAACCCCTTTAGCCAGTTTTCAGTCTATGTGACAGTGCCACCTCCATGCCAGTTTACCTGGCCTTTTCAAGGAAGATTTTGACAGAGAACGTGTCAAACACTGCACTGAAATCCAGCCTCTGCTGCATTCTCTTGACCCAGGAAATTCATAACTGCATGCAAAAGGCAATCAGCTTTGTCTGGCATGAAGTGTTTGCTATAAACCCTCCACGCTGCCCATTCCTGGAGGCCTCTCCATTTCCTTTGGCATGGGGTGCTCATGGTACTCAGTGGTTTATTCTCACATAGCTAACAGGGTGGCTACTGCTGCACATGCTCTATGCCAGAGCTGCCTGGCAGATGCCTGTGCTGTCTTCCTAGCTCAAACAGCCAGCACCAGCAGCTGAGTTCCTCTCAGCCAGTCTCTCTGGCTTCCCCAAAAAGAAAAGGAGTACTTGTGGCACCTTAGAGACTAACAAATTTATTAGAGCATAAGCTTTCGTGAGCTACAGCTCACTTCATCGGATGCATTTGGTGGAAAAAACAGAGGAGAGATTTATATACACACACACAGAGAACATGAAACAATGGGTTTATCATACACACTGTAAGGAGAGTGATCACTTAAGATAAGCCATCACCAACAGCAGGGGGGGGAAAGGAGGAAAACCTTTCATGGTGACACGCAGGTAGGCTAATTCCAGCAGTTAACAAGAATATCAGAAAAAGAAAAGGAGTACTTGTGGCACCTTAGAGACTAACAAATTTATTAGAGCATAAGCTTTCGTGAGCTACAGCTCACTTCATCGGATGCATTTGGTGGAAAAAAAAAAAAAAAAAAAAAAAAGCATGATGGTATCCCCTGAATAGATATGTGGACAGAGTTGGCAACGGGCTTTGAAACAGATTGACAGAGCCAGAAGAGTACCCAGAAGTCACCTACTACAGGACAGGCCCAACAAAGAAAACAACAGAACGCCACTAGCCATCACCTTCAGCCCCCAACTAAAACCTCTCCAACGCATCATCAAGGATCTACAACCTATCCTGAAGGACGAGCCATCGCTCTCTCAGATCTTGGGAGACAGACCAGTCCTTGCTTACAGACAGCCCCTCAATCTGAAGCAAATACTCACCAGCAACCACACACCACACAACAGAACCACTAACCCAGGAACCTATCCTTGCAACAAAGCCCGTTGCCAACTCTGTCCACATATCTATTCAGGGGATACC
The DNA here is from genome assembly GCF_009764565.3 of Dermochelys coriacea. Classification (NCBI taxonomy): domain Eukaryota; kingdom Metazoa; phylum Chordata; order Testudines; family Dermochelyidae; genus Dermochelys; species Dermochelys coriacea. The sequence continues at coordinate 10,084,979 of NC_050091.1, forward strand.
ATCATAGGGCCTAATCACATCAGCCACACTATCAGAGGCTCGTTCACCTGCGCATCTACCAATGTGATATATGCCATCATGTGCCAGCAATGCCCCTCTGCCATGTACATTGGCCAAACTGGACAGTCTCTACGTAAAAGAATGAATGGACACAAATCAGACGTCAAGAATTATAACATTCAAAAACCAGTTGGAGAACACTTCAATCTCTCTGGTCACTCAATCACAGACCTAAGAGTGGCTATACTTCAACAAAAAAGCTTCAAAACAGACTCCAACGAGAGACTGCTGAATTGGAATTAATTTGCAAACTGGATACAATTAATTTAGGCTTGAATAGAGACTGGGAATGGATGAGTCATTACACAAAGTAAAACTATTTCCCCATGGTATTTCTCCCTCCCACCCCACCCCCCACTGTTCCTCTGATATTCTTGTTAACTGCTGGAATTAGCCTACCTGCTTGTCACCATGAAAGGTTTTCCTCCTTCCCCCCCCCTGCTGTTGGTGATGGCTTATCTTAAGTGATCACTCTCCTTACAGTGTGTATGATAAACCCATTGTTTCATGTTCTCTGTGTGTGTGTATATAAATCTCTCCTCTGTTTTTTCCACCAAATGCATCCGATGAAGTGAGCTGTAGCTCACGAAAGCTTATGCTCTAATAAATTTGTTAGTCTCTAAGGTGCCACAAGTACTCCTTTTCTTTTTGCGAATACAGACTAACAGGGCTGCTACTCTGAAACCTGGCTTCCCCAGTAAGGCTGGGGCTCATTTTGCAGCCATGGGCACCCAAGCCTCAGGATGTTTGGAATAATCACTTGGTGGATTCTCCAAAAGCTTAGATTCTTCTCCGGGGGGATCAGAGTCCCAAATCTCCAGCCTGATTTCTCAGGAAACTTCCCATGCTTCCAAAGAGAGGGAGACACCCTGAGCACAACCTGCCTCCAGACACATCGGGGCAGCTGGTTCAAACCAGGGGCACGACCAAGTTAACTGAACGTTTACAAACCACTTCCAGCCTGAGAATGGGGAATGCCGAGGCAGGCGGGCACCAGGCACCGTGAGCCGCATTCACCAGCCCAAGGGGATAGAAATGAGGGTTTGCAAAAAGCTCTATTTCACCTTGCTCAGGTGAGAGGAGGAGAGGCATATCCCACCTAGCCCATGCACCCAGGCAGCACGGGACACGCTACAGCAACTCCTCCAAGGCTTTGCCCGCTCCAGCTTTGCTCCTGTCTTTTTATATGTGTGTACGTGTGTGTTTAACGCTGATGAAAGGTGCCACAAGGCGGGAGGGGCATAAGCCCACTGAGGACAACTAGCCCCCCCTCAAATGAAGGAGTGGCTACAGAGTGCAGAAACCAAGTGGGACAACAAATGAAAAAACAAGAATGGACGTGAAGGGCAAAGGTGAAAAAGAAGGGAACAGGCTAAACCTCAGCAGGACTAGAACAGAGCCGGGACTCTCCCCCGGGACACACACTGTGACACAGCACCGGTACGTCAGGCACAGACCTCAGAGGACTTTGCAAAGGGGGGTCAGCGCCATCATTCACATTCAGAGACAGGGAAACTGATTTGCCTGCAGTCAAACTGCAAATTAGTGGCAGAGCTGGGTTTAGGATCAGGGTTCCTTGAGTGTTTCCCACTGCCCCACATGGCCTCCCTGCACTGCAGTGTAAGGCCCCAAACATCAGCACAGAACAAACTTATCCTCAATGTGCCCATACAAAATTACCCTCCCCCCCCCCCCCCCAGCAAAGCCCTTAGCCTCTTGGCCCCACTCCTCCCACTGGACCCCAAGAGGAGAGCTGTGCTGTGCAGCACAACCAAAGGGGCCCCGCAGATCTGGCTCTGTTGGACCGAGGGTCAATGAGACATTGACGAAAGCAAGAGATGCAGTGGATAATTTGAGCTGTGTGTCTACTACATCCGCAAGGCCCTGGCAAAGGAGTAACCGACAGGAAGCAGAGAGGACTTACGCTATAGGCTGTGCTGTGGACAGCTTTTGATGCTTTTCGAACCTGGAGCTGAAAAAGGAAATGAAAAGCATGAATTAAAGAACAAATAACCCCTGAAACATTTTGGGGGCAGATTTTCAGCTGAAGGGAGGGACGGGGGGACTTCCAATATCCAGCATTATAGAAAGAAGAAAAGGAGTACTTGTGGCACCTTAGAGACTAACAAATTTATTAGAGCATAAGCTTTCGTGAGCTACAGCTCACTTTCTGAAACCAGCATTATAGAGCAGCCCTGGGGCTGCACTAAACTGTACCAGCTAAGTCTGGACCAAATGCTATTATATCCCTCGGCACTGGCACCGGTATGGTCCCCATCACTGCCGTAGCTAAGCACCTCCCACGCCTGGCGGTATTTCCCTCACACAGCCCTGGGAGGCAGTTCAGCGTACAGATGGGGAGATGAGGCAAAGGGGCTCTGGGGCTTGCCTCAGGGCACACTGGGTATGTCCACACTGCAGCAGGGAGCGTGCGTCCCAACTCAGGCCAGACATGCACTAGCTCCACCCCAGCTAGTGTAGCCCCAGCAGCTGGGCCTCGCCACCCAAGGACGAACCCAGAGTCCGGAGCCGGGTGGGTTTGTACTCAGGCAGGCACAGGCCCGAGCTGCTGCCATGGTCCCCCTGGCTACACGGCCTTTTCCATGCCTGTCGACCCTATCGGTGTAGATGCACCTATGGCAGAGCCTGGAATTGGCTCCAGGTCTCCCCCCAAAAGCCTGAACTATTGGGCCACCCTTCTTTCTGAAAGGGAGGGGTGATGATCCCCTGTGCCAGCTGGGTATTGCTGGAGTGTCTCATTCGCCACTCACCCCTCATGTCTGCCCCTCCCACCTCTTCTCCACCCCCTGTGTTGGAGCTGACAAGAGGGAGCTTAGGAGTCAGCTGTGCCGGCTGGGACCTCCTCTAGAATAACCCCAGCAGAGAGGCCAAGGGCCAGCACGTTGCAAGGGGAGCAGAGCCATGCTGAGAACTGGCCTTTCTCATCTCTTTTCATTACCGTTTCATTTTTTCCAAAAGGTAAATTTGCTGCTCCTAAACACAAGAGCCCAGCAGTGCTGGCTGGTGTGAGACGGGCTGGGCCAGCTTCCCCCACGGCTCTGCCAGTGCACCTCGGTCTGGAGCTTCCACTCCCCCTGCAGCACTGCTCGGCTGAGGCTTCCCAAGCTTTGCCCAGCAGAGGCCCTTGTCCCCTGAGCAACCACGAGCCACTGAGGAGATGGAGCCTCCCAACCCTCTGGTGTTTCTGGAGCGGAAGGGCTGGCCCAGTAACCCTCCACCCCCCAAGCAGCGGCCCGTCGGGGGTCACCTAAAGAGAGGCGAGAACGGCCAGGCCCCGGGATTCACCTTCAGGCGGCAGTAGAGCACTGTGAGGACGATGCCGTAGATGAACAGGACAGCGTCCAGGACATAACACAGCTCAGGTTCGGCCAGCGCCTCTGCAGGGAGGAGAGGTGTCATTAGCTCTCTGGTGAGGGGGAGAGGGACTGCTGTGTGGGGGGCTGCACCATCATCGTCCCGCCAAGCCCAGCAGGAACGGGCATCCCAGGGCACAGAACGAGTCACCGCAATCCTGGCATTTGCTGAAGAGCGGAGCAGCTGTCCAATGCCAGGATTTGCAGGCTGGAGCATCGGTGCAGGACCAGGCTCTCGCGCCGCCCATGTCCGAATGAGTGGGCAGCTTGCCTTCAAGGCAGGGAACATGGGACCTCTGCTGAGGCTTCCTGCTGGGTCAGAGACTGAGCCATCGCATCCAAGCCGGACTTTTGTGTACCCCAGCCCCACCAGAAACACAGACCCTCGAGATGGGAAAGGCCTCTGACAGCAGCTAGCCACATCTGCCGCCCACCCGGCCACTGGAGCCCGCTCCTCATTTGGCCAGCCCAGCTGTGAATGTCCCAAGTGATGGGACTTCCCCCGCTTCCCTGGGGAGGCTCTTCTCCCCCGGCTGATACACCCTTCACTCAGGGCTGAATTTCCTCATGCTTCCCCCTCAGTCACCCTTCAGAGCTCCTCCCCTCCTCAAACACCTGCAGATGAGTATCCGTCCCGCCCGCCCAGCCCCACCCCGGGGCACCCCTGAGCAAGCCCCAGCCCCTGAATAACTCTCACTTTTCTCTGAATTCCCTCCAGTTTGGCTGCATCTTTCTGGCCCTGAGATGCCCACACCACATTTTACATTTGATCACACCGGAACTGGATAGATAGATAGATAGATAGATAGATAGATAGATAGATAGATAGATAGATAGATAGATGGGGGTGTATGGGGAGAGATCGATAGACAGAACAGTCAGACAGATAGCCCTGCTTTGTGATGCAGTGCCTTTGCTGATGCAGCTCGGTATACCCTTGTGCGCATCCTTGCAACCCACACCCATCTCTGCTGGTTCTCGTTACCAGGCTGCCCTGAGCCCCTCACTTAAACCAGGCTGGACAAAGTGGCCCATGTGGAACCATCCCACACTGGCCCCTTGGGGAAGGACTGGACAATTTAATGGTCCTCTGTGGACTTACAACCACTAGATCAAACAGATGACGCAGACTAAACCATATCCCTGCATTAGTTTGGTGCTAACTAATGAAAATCCCCATTGGCCAGTGACAGACCTGGCACCCCTTCCGGACCACGTTAGGCCCTACCAATACCAGGGCTGAAGTCCTGGCCCACTGAAGTCAGTGAGAGTTTGGCCATTAACTTCAGCGGAGCCAGGATTGCACCTCAGATGTTCATGGCTCAACCAACCAGAGAGTGACTCAAAGCTCTTTGTGGGTCTATCATGTTGCTGGGAGGAACCTGGCGCTCTGGCTTTGTTACTAGAAATGGCTAAAGAGCTTGGCTCCAGACTAACAAGTTTGGAGTTATTTTAAAGTGACCCTGTGAAGGGAACAGTCTCCAAATCTGGCCCTCCATGTCCTCTAAAAATACTTGTTTACTTGCACAGTATCCTCCTAGCACAGTCAAAGAGCATCACTGGGTTTGAATAGAGATGGGAAGATGTTTTAGCCATCAGGGACATTCTAGTTATACTAGCTAAAATAAGGACAATCAGATCTCATGCTTCAGGGCATTGTGCCTCACGGGTCAGGAAGGAAGTGGGCTTTCTCCTTCCTCGGAAAGATCAGGTTTTGTCTTCTGCTGGAGGTAGGATCATGGGTTGGATGGACAGGTGCTTGATGCACTGTTTCCAGCCCTCTGTTCCTAACTGCAATGATATTATTACCCTCTGCCTGCCTAGCGACAAACCCTCAAGTGCTGTGAGATCTCCAGTTGTCTCACCCTCTGCCCAGGACACTGGATCTCCTGTGCTCTGGATGTGAAGTGCACTTGACACAAGGAGCTGGGAGATGTGGGAACCTCAAACCTTCCCATTAACAACACAAGGAGCTTGGAATTTTGTCCTGTTTCCTTTCATAGAACAGACATGAGTCCAGGGCACGGGGGGAACGCAGCATGCTGGAAGCTGGCAGAGCTCAGGGCAATAACAATCAATTTGAATGCATTGGCCCACTCAGGCCTTAAGGCATCTGGGAGCCTTCAGAGAAGTTACTCTACAAATAAACCACAGAGGAAGGGCCCATGAGACCTAGTTAGGGCCCTTTGTTTTCAGTTTTTATTTTATTTAATTTTTCCCAGGAATTTATCAGTGTTTATTACTACAACAACAAAAACAGCTGAAAACGTGTGCAAAAAGCTATTAATAATATTTCTGGGTAAATATCAGGTTTATTTTGGTGGACAGAAGGGCAGGGGGAAAAAAGCATTCTGTAGATTAACTCTTTGATTAATAAAAAGAAAAGGAGGACTTGTGGCACCTTAGAGACTAACAAATTTATTTGAGCATAAGCTTTCGTGAGCTACAGCTCACTTCATTGGATGCATCATCATCTGATGAAGTGAGCTGTAGCTCACAAAAGCTTATGCTCAAATAAATTTGTTAGTCTCTAAGGTGCCACAAGTACTCCTTTTCTTTTTCTTTTTGCAAATACAGACTAACTCGGCTGCTACTCTGAAACTCTTTGATTAATGGAATTCAGTGTGGTTTGCTGCAGAACTAAAATGCTAACAGCTTGAAATGTGTCCGTGGTGGGTGTGAGGTTCATCAGCATGTTCAGGGGCGCATGCACTTCAGAGCACTACTTCATACACTACAGGACGCAGCACGGCCTAGTGGTTAGAGAGTGACTGGGAATCAGGAAACTGAATCACCCACCTATAGCAGTTGCTCAGAGATCTACGAGCTGAATGCACTATCAGCCCTTTGCATGTGCCTAGCAAACATATCAGCAAAATCTCCCGGCACCCACTAGGCAAGTCAGAATCATTATCCTTGTGCTGAGGCTCAGAGGGGAAAGTGACATCCCCAAGGTCCTTAGCCAGCCAGCTGAGAGCAGACCAGAACCCAGGCATCCTGATTCCCAGTGCACTGATGTATAGCCCACAGAGAGATCCTGGGGGCAGTCGGCTGCTATTTTTCCATGTTAGGGTGGGCAGGAACTCAGGGCACAATGCTGGTCATGCAGGGCTCCTTGGTGAAATCAGCCTGGCCTTCCCGGAGAACAGATAGTCAGAGAAGAGAGGGAGTGGGGGAGGTCAGAGCTTACTGGGGTATGGTAGGCACCGTATGGCCAGGGCAGAGAGACTCCCTATCCTCCATCACCACACGCTGGGAGATGGGGGCTCCAGGAACACCTCATATCTGGACACAAGACCCCGAATCTCAATGGCTCTGGCTGCAGTGGTGGAGGGGGCCACGCTGTACCAGCGCTTAGCTCCCTATGCTGCCTGCCACTCGGATCACAGTTTGTTTCAAGTCTTGGAATGGGGCTGGAGTCTGGTCAGGCCAGGCCCGTGCACTCCCCAGCATGCTCGTCCTTCCAGCTGGGGCATTCGGGCTCATGGAGCCGAGACCCAGCTTTGGGGAGGGGGCGTTGTGGGGGAGGGCCTAATATGGCTGCAGGGTAGCCCGACCCTCACCCCCTCCCCAGGACACAGCAGCACCCGGCGGTTCAGACAAGTGTTGTATGAGGTGCCCGACAGATACAGGCCCCCTGGCCCCACCATTGTGAAACCAGCTGCACAGAAAGGAAGGGTCCTGCCGCCTTGGTTTCACGAGAGGCTCCAATACTGAGATGAGTAGCCCCTCCCCCCTGGGCCCCCTACTCCCCTCCAGCCCCCCGAAGCCACCCAGGAGAGTCCTCTCGCAGCTCAAAGCCAGAAATGGAAACCACGTCCGTGGCAGAAAATTGTTTCGAGCGCTTTAGTCAACCGCTAGAGCGTCATGAAACCACAAGCAACAGCGGCGACCGGGGTGTTGTCTCTGCAGCCGGGGTGTTGTCTCTGTGATCGCACCTGAGGCACTGAGCGGTAACAGGCCTCGCTGACAAACAATGTCTGAACCCTCCAATCCTCTGCCCTTCCCCAGAGGGCAAACACGCAGTGCCACTGCCAGGGCTGTGCGTCCCAGGGACTGGTACAAGACTGCAGTGGCTTTCTCCAGCACTGGCCTTGCAGGAAACCCTGGGTCCCCCCATCTCTTCCCCACAGCAAGAGCAGGGCCCTAGCAAGAAACATGCACAAACCAGTGGGAGCTGGGGCGCCAAGCACAGAGGCTTTACACTGCGGTGAAGGCAGCTAGTGTTGATGGTTAATAAGCTCCTGCACCAGTTCACTACTCCTAAAGCAGCACTTTAATTCATGCAGGTCTCCCTTTGCTCGTTTCTGGCGGGGCTCAAAGCACAGTACAAACGTTCTGTCTATCTGTCCATCTAGCCAGCTATCCCCTTCACGCCCCCATCTAATCTATCCCCATCCGCCCTGCTATCTATCTCAGCCCACACCCCTGTATCAAATCTACCTCTCTCTCCTAGGGTTTGTCCTGCTGCCCATCACCATAGTATCAGGGCACCGTCCATGTCCTAGCACTAGTTGTAGCAAAGTCTCTGGCTCTGCTGGAGGGATGCGTGTGCTGCTGGAGGGAGGCTTTGGTTTGTTACTCTGGGGGGCTGTGTGCTTTGATGTGGGGGCTGGGTTTTAGGATGACAGGTAGCTGGGGTGTCGGTGCGAGTGCTTTTCCAGCTGTGGGGGAAAGGCTTTCTCGAAGAGGAAGGTTTTGCAGTGCTCCCTACACATGCTCAGACTCCAGATTGGCCCAATCTCCTCTTTGCTCCACTGCTGGATCTCCTCAACTGAGTGCACACTGCCCCAGACACTAACGAGGGTTATTTATTAGTTGTATTGCGGCAGTGCCTGGCAGCTCCAGGCAGGATTGGACCCAGTTGCACTGGGCACTGCACACACCCGTCCAGCAGCGCGCCCAGCCCTGCTGCAGAGCGCTCAGTCTAACTCTGCACAATGAACATGGGAAGGGTAGAGGAGGTGAAGCAATGAGCTTCCAGATGCTGCAGAAACCAGGGGCCGTGCTGGAGAAGTTTGCTCTGGTACCTCGGCCTGTGGGAGGCTCTGCAGAGGGGAATAATGCAGGGCTAGGAAGGAGGGAGAGTCAGAATGGAGATGTAGATTGGGGCTGGGGATTTGACTCAAGCTCCTGTGTTTTCTGGGGCAAGCAGTCCCACCGCCTTGTGAGCCTGGTAGGGGGCAAGGGGCTACCTGGAGAACTATGTCACCAGAACAGAGCTGCAGGGGAATTGAGGGATAGCACAGCTGTGCTCCTCGGCCCTGACCCCACAGAGAGCTCTGTGCACCCTGGGGTGCTCCCTGCAGGGCCGGGGCCTTGGATGCTCCCTGCTTTACACCAAGGCCTGGCTGGTTTCCTCCCCCAGCAAGGCCATGGTGTGATCATCCCCAGCTCTGCCCACACCCACTAGCCCCCTGCTCCCCGGTCTGCCCACCCAGGGGCGGGCGCCTCACTCAGCCCCAGCCACCTGCTCTGAATCTCCTGGGGCTCAGGCCCAGATTACAGAATTTGAGGGCCCTGTGGACTATAGAAATTGGGTCTCTACCTTCCTTAAAGAAGCCCCCATACATACTCCAGCCCAAACAACCCCCCAAATGCCCCTTCCAGCCCACCCTCCATGAACCCCTCCCCACACAAACCCCAATGTCCCTCTCAACCCCACCCCCCCAAACAGCCCCTCAAGTGCCCCTTCTACTCCCCACACAGCCCCTCAATTGCCCCTCTTACCGTAAATCAACCCCCAAATGCCTTTCCCATCCCACCTACACCCCAACAACCCTGTACCAACCCCCACTTATACTGACAGTCCCCACACACACCCCCAACATACATCCCACTCCCTGCAGCCCCCAGTACCTCAGCCCCATGGACACCACCCCCAAATCCCAACCCCCCCAACTCACTCCACCACCCCCCAACTCACACCACTGCTTCAATATTCCCATTACACCCTACAACCCCTACAATGCATCCCACCACCCCCAAAGCCTCCCCCCACCACCTTCTACCACTCCCCACTCTCCCAAGCCCACCCCAGTCCCTCCTGCACCAACCCTGGGGCCTTTCTGACCACTCATTGGTGCCCCTAGGCTCAGCGCTCTGCTACCATCAGGGCTAAGCTGGCTCTCCCCAATCCTAACCGCCCCCCACAGCTCTGCTCGCTCCCATCACCCGCCCGGCATTCACACCGCTCAGGTTTGGCCCGGCTGCCCCTCTGCAAGGACAGGGGGTGGCTGGGCCACATTTGAGCGAGTGGCATTGCAACCTGGCACACGAGGTCACAGTACCATTCAGTTGGTTTGGGGAGTTTTTTCCGTGGTTGCAGACCCTGAGCTGGGGCCTTGCTCATGACAGATCAGTTCACTAGACACATCTGGAGGGGTTTCTCTGCTTGCCCCACTAGGAGAGTGCTCCATCCCCAGGTCATCCCGTGACGCACCGGCAGAGGAAATGCTTGTTTTCAATGTATCAGATGGCATGGCTGTCCCCCACACCCCCACTAGCTCATGGCCTCCATGCACCACAACTTTCACCGGGATGAGTCTGGGGCCTGGAAGCACAGTTGCTCCTTATGACAGTCTGTAATCTTGTGTTCATCCTTGTCAAGGTTCCTTCCCCACTCTGAACAGTAGGGTACAGATGTGGGGACCTGCATGAAAGACCCTCTAAGCTTATTCTTATCAGCTTAGGTTAAAAACTTCCCCAAGGTACAAACTTTGCCTTGTCCTTGAACCGTATGCTGCCACCACCAAGCGTCTTACACAAAAACCAGGAGAAGAGCCCACTTGGAGACATCTTCCCCCAAAATATCCCCCCAAGCCCTACACCCCCTTTCCTGGGGAAGGCTTGATATGAATCCTCATCAATTTGTACAGGTGAACACAAACCCTTGGATCTTAAGAACAATGAAAAATCAATCAGGTTCTTAAAAGAAGAATTTTAATTAAAGAAAAGGTAAAAGAATCACCTCTGTAAAATCAGGATGGTAAATACCTTATAGGGTAATCAGATTCAAAACATAGAGAATCCCTCTAGGCAAAACTTTAAGTTACAAAAAGACTCAAAAGCAGGAATATACATTCCATTCCGCACAGCTTATTTTACCAGCCATTAAACAAAAGGAAATCTAACACATTTCTAGCTAGATTACTTACTAACTAACAGGGGTTGTAAGGCTGCATTCCTGATCTGTTCCCAGCAAAAGTATCACCCAGACAAACAGACCCTTTGTTCCCCCCACTCCAGATTTAAAAGTATCTTGTCCTCTCATTGGTCATTTTGGGTCAGGTGCCAGCTAGGTTACCTTAGCTTCTTAACCCTTTACAGGTGAAAGGGTTTTGCCTCTGGTCAGGAGGGATTTTATAGCACTGTATACAAAAAGGTGGTTACCCTTCCCTTTATATTTATGACAATCCTTTTTACAAAACTATGATAAATTGTTTACAGAGTATGCCTTGTGACATGTACTTAGAAAACTCATAATTCGCTGATCATTATTGTCCTGGTAAAATATGTATGGCAACGTTGTATGTAAAGTTATAAGATTCTCCTGTATGATGTTGCTAAGGCATATTTCAAATCTGAGGAAGCAGCCCAAACCACTTCCCGAGGCTTTGTCTACACTAGCACTTTTCTCAGCAAAACTTTTGTCAGCCAGGGGTTTGAAAAAAACATCCCCCTGACCAACATAAGTTTCACTCACAAAAGGAAAGGAGAGTTCTCTCCCACCAGCATAGAGCAGCTACACAGGAGACCTGACAGATGCACAGCTGTAGCAGTACAGCTGTGTCACTGTAAGGTCCATAGTGTAGACATAGCTTCAGAGACAAAAGGCAATCAGATTCCTCAGCCAGTTGTCAACAAAATCAGATGGACTATCACCTGAGTAAATGGCCATTCTTTGGCAGGAAGAAGGGCGTGAGTGAGAAATTTACATCTTGGCAATCAAACAGCTGGTGGGGGAGATACTGTGTAGATAGACTGGTTGTCACCTGAACCCCAGCTGAAGAGCAGATTAGTAGCTGAAAGGAGTCCCGGAAAAGAAGAAGAAAAGATATAAAAATGAGGAACAGATACCCCAAATGATCTCTCCCTTCATCTCTACTCACAGCGTCAACAACATTTGAAAGACAAAGAAAGCATCATTGAATGGGGGGAGGGGTCCTGGCTAGGGAGGAATCCAGCCAGACTGCTGTGAGCATCTGGTGAAAGAAATCTTTGCTTTGAATTCACTTAGCTTGTTAAGTTAGGTATTAGTTTGTGTTTTACCTTTTATTTCTTTATAACCAATTCTGACTTTTATGGCTCATTACTTGTAATCACATAAAATCCATCTTTCTGTAGTTAATAAACTTGTTTTATTGTTTGATCTAAACCAGTCTGTGCTTGGATCGAAGTGTTTGAGACACTTCATTTGAGATATCAGGGCCTGTGCATATAATTTTCTATTGATGAAATGACGGACTTTCTAGGAACTTGTATTGTCCAGAAAGAAAGATGCACATTTCCGGAGACAAGTCTGGGACTGGGAAGTTGCTGGGGGTAATGTACATGCTAGAGGCTGTGTGTGAGCAAGGCCAGGAGTGGGTGCTCTCACAGCAAAACAGTGTAAAAGGCACTCACATTTAGAGAATTGAGGGGACACCGCTGTTCAGCTATCCAGATTGTGCTCTGAGGAAAGTCACACTTCTGGTTTCAGGTCCCAGCCCCAGCTGCATCGCTCTCCCCACCTCTGCAGCCTTTCCTGGTGGGACACTGGCTTGGCTTGGAGGATGCTCAGAGCTTTATCTGCTGGCTCTGAAATGTAACCAGAACTGGATCCCCGGGGCTCGGGGCCTTTTCTGTTTGGTCTCTCTGCCAACATTCAAGCAGGTGAACTTTTGTTCCCACCCATGTGCCAGGGCAGGGACTCTGTGAAGCTGCTTGGGCAGCCGCCTTGGGGTGCTGGGGGTGCTAGGGAGGGACTGAATTGGGGGAGAGAGATATCACTGCAAAGAGGAGCAGCAGAGAGTGAACGGGCAGCAGTGCCAGTGCCAGCAGGTTACACCACGGATTGCACTTCAGTTACATGGTGCTGCCTGGAAGTTTCCCCGAATTCCAGGGTAATGCAGCACAAACATTCAGTGCCAGCCCCCAGGGAGCCACTAGGCACGGTGCCACCACCACGAGCACCTGGGCACCTCTGGCCACTTGGCCACTCAGGGCCGGTGTCAACCTACACGAGGTGGCATCAACAGCCCATGAAGAAGCGGGGCCAGAGCCAGCAAGTGGGAGGGAGCATGGCTGGGCAGAGCTGGGCAAGGGAGAAGCTCTGGGAGAGGTGGGAGAGGCCCCACCCTGGAGCAGGAGCAGCCACATGAGCGAGTGGGGAGAGGCAGCCCCCAAGGCCACGCGGGAGACACAGGTGCTGAGCTGGCCTGCGGTTGCTGTTCCATCCCAACGAGTGTTCTGTGGGCATGAGGCACTTCTCTGCTCCCTCCTGTGCAGCCAGCCCTGGGGCACTGACTGCCTTGGGCTGGTTACTTCAAGTCACCAGGAGGGAACCCGTCTGCTTTGCAACAATAAGCCAGGAACAGCTGCTTTCCGGCAGCGTTGGGAGGGGCTTGGGGCGCAGGCAGCATGGAGCCTGCGTCACCTGCTGCTGCAGGGAGCTGTCAGGGTGTTGCCATCGGAGGCCACCTTACAACGCATTGCTGGGAAACAATAATGAAATCTGCCGGCTCTCCCCCAGACCCCGGGCCATGAACAGCTCTGGGGCCCTGCACAAGGGGACGTAGGAAGCACCTTCACCCAGCATGGTCACCATTGCAGAAGGGCCCAAATCTCATTGACAGTCCCACGGAAAGTCAATAGACCAGCTAAGGGATGCAGGCACCTTCAAAAATGTAACCCGATTGTCTTTGCATCTTCCCCAGGAAGGGTCCTGACACACTGCTTATGTGTGTGCGCATGTGAGTGTGTGTGTGTGTGCGCATGTGCATGTGAGTGGGGTTGTGCATGTCTGAGTGACTGTGTGCACTCAGGTACGTGTTGTTGACTAATATACACTGGGCCGGCAGATATCTATCTATATATCTCACATTACCAATAGGTATTATCCGCACCATACGTATATCGGTGTGTAGTAAGCACATAATTGTGATATAATAGAAGTTATATTGCTTGAATTGGCCTCTGCATTTTATATACCCCTGCTCACTTGTGCTACGGATCCCTTAACCTCTTGCAAGCACTGAAGTAAGTGTTGGCGTAAGTCCTCGGGGAAGCTGTCAAGCCCAGGATGTACAAGTTACCATAGGAACAGACATGCACTGCAAGGTCCCAAAAGAAGAGGCTAAGACATGACTGTTCTCCCCGGTACAGAGCTAGGAGTTCCTGCACACCCACCTGGAGTGCAGGAGCTCAGAGCAAAGATCAGGGGGACACCACGGTACCACAAAAACAAGGTAGAAAGCCAACTGGTTAAATCTAGTTTCAGATAACGCACATAGGCCCTGTTATCAGTGGCTGATTAACACACGGGCATGGGCGCCAGGTTTGTGTAATTTTTGGTGGTGTCCAGAATAGGTCCAAGCAGAGCCGTCCCGTCCATTCCACAGATTGTGGCAACCGCCCCAGGCCCTGCGCTTTGGAGGGATGCGGGGTCCAGGCAGAGCCGTCCCGTCCATAGGACAGATCGTGGCAACCACCCCAGGCCCTGCTCTTTGGGGGGCCCGCGCTCCGGGGGATGCGGAGTCCAGGGAGGCTTGGGGGGTTAGTGGAGGGCCTGGCACTGGCATCAGTGAATTACTTGACTTTGACACACGGCCTGTCAAAAATTAGAGGGAACATTGCCCAGCACTGGCCTTTGGGGTGAGAGTGAGTGCGAGGACTGCAGTTCCCATTGGGGGCAAGCCCCAAGCTGGGGGGCAGAGATGGCAGCTGGGCCATGTAGCCAGTGAGGGGGGGAGAGAGCCTGCCAGGGAAATGCGCTGGGCACCAACACGAGAATGGGGCTAGAAGCGAAATTACCTGTATTACTTTTCGGGGATGCTATTATTATCCCTCTCCTGTGCACCATCACCTCGTATGTTCAGGGTCAGAGGCTCCCATTGTAATTAGCAGTAATTAACAATGTCTCCCTCCACCCCCAACCCTCCTCTCTACACTTAGCACCTGAAATGGACTTAGAGGGGTCAGCACAGGGCATGGGACATGTGTGAGCACGTGGGCTGGAATCCCGTTGGCAGCTTTGCCCGTGGCTTCAGTGGAGTTGGATTTATCCCAGGGCACCTTTCTCTGCTGGGATTAAATTAATGAGGAATTGATGAGAAAGGATTCATAGATTCCAAGGGCAGGAGGGACCATTGTGCTCATCTAATCTGACCTCTTGGATAACCCAGACCAGAGACCTGCCCCCAGATAATTCCCAGAGCAGAGCTGTTAGAGAATCTTGATCTAAAAATTGTCAGTCATGGCGCATCCGTCAGCACCCTTGGTAAACTAGTCCAATAGTTAATGACTCTCACTGTTAGAAATTTACACCTTATTTCCAGTCTGAATTGGTCTAGCTTCAACTTCCAACCATTGGATCACGTTAGACCTTTCTCTGCTAGACTGAAGAGCCCATTATTAAGTATTTGTTCCTCAGGCAGATATTTATAGACTGTGATCAAGTTATCCTCAGCCTTCTCTTTGTTAAGCTAAATAGACTGAGCTCCTTGTGTCTCTTGCTACAAGGCAGGTTTTCTAATCCTTTAATCATTCCTGTGGCTCTTCTCTGACCCTGCTCCAACTGATCAACATCCTCCTTGAGCTGTGGACACCAGAATTGGACACAGGATCCCAGCAGTGGTCATACCAGTGCTAAATAGAGGTAAAATAACCTCTGTACTCCAAACTGAGACTCCCCTATTTATGCATCGCTTTTGGCCATCACATCGCATTGGGAGCTCATGTTCAGCTGATTATCTACCACGACTCCCAAATCTTTCTCACAGTCCCTGGTTCCCCATCCTGTAAGTACGGCGAGTGATGAGCTGCCAAAATCTTAACAACGGGTTCCCTCCTCACCCCACGAGGGGGTCATTGCTCATCCCTGCCCCCTGGGACTCCTGTCCCATCCAACCCCCCTGCATTCCTTGATGCCCTCCCCAGGACCCCTGCCCCATCCACCCCCCTCCCGTCCCTTGACTGCCCCCAGAACTGGGCAGGAGGGTCTCATGGGCCACCGTAGTGGGTGCCCACCCCTAAGAGCCAGAGGCACCTGCCGGGGGGTGAGGTGGGGAGTCCCGGAGGTACTTACCTGGGGCAGCTCCCAGAAAGCATCTGGCAGGTCCCTCTGGATCCTAGGGGCAGGGGAGCAGCCGCTCCCCCCACTGATCACATCAAAAGTGGCGCCTTAGGTGCCGACTCCCTGGGTGCTCCGGGGCTGGAGCACCCACGGGGAAAATTTGGTGGGTGCAGAACCCCCACCGGCAGCTCCCCGCCCTGCGCCCAGCCCCAGCTCACCTCCACTCCACTCGACCTCCTCCCCTGACCCCCCCACCGGCTTCTCGCGAATCAGCTGTTCGGCGGGAAGCCAGGGAAGGCTGAGAAGCAGGCCGAAGCTTCCCGCTCAGGCCGAGGGTGGCGGAGCTGAGGCGGGGAGCGATCCCCTGCGCGCCCCAGCCCCGGGTTACCTGCTGCAGTGCAGGCGGCCCTCCTCGCGCCCCCCCCCCCCCCGGAGCTCACCTCTGCTCTGCCTCCCTGGGCCTGAGTGCGAAGCCGCCACTTGCTTCTCAGCCCGCCCCTGCTTCCCGCGCGAACAGCTGATTTGCGGGAAGCCGGGGGGGGGGGGTGGAGAAGCAGAGCAGGGCAGCGCGTTCTGGGGAGGAGGCGGAGGTGGAGTTTTGCCCTTGGGTGCTCCAGGGCTGGAGCACCCATGGAGTCGGCGCCTAAGGTGCCACTTTTGGCTGGTTAAATGTAGAAGCCCTTTTAGAACCGGTCCCTCGCGGAACCACCGGTTCTAAAAGGGCTTCTAAATTTAACAACCGGTTCTAGCGAACTGGTGCGAACCGGCTCCAGCTCACCACTGAGTACGGCTACACTCTTTGTTCCTAGCTGTGCACATTTACATGTAGCTGCATTAAAACATATTGTTTGCTTGTGCCCAAGTACCAAGCGATCCAGATCACTCTGTGTCGTGACCCGTCCTCTTCATTTACCACTGCCCCAATTTTTGTGTCATCTGCAAACTTTACCAGGAATGATTTTATGTTTTCTTCCAGGTCATTGATACAAACGTTAAATAACATAGGGCCAAGAACTGATCCCTGTGGGATCTCACTAGAAACACACCCTGTCATAAATATAAAGGGAAGGGTAAACACCTTTAAAATCCCTCCTGGCCAGAGGAAAAACCCTTTCACCTGTAAAGGGTTAAGAAGCTAAGTCAACCTCTCTGGCACCTGACCAAAATGACCAATTAGGAGACAAGATACTTTCAAAAGCTGGGGGGAGGGAGAAACAAAGCTTCTCTCTGTCTGTGTGATGCTTTTGCCGGGGACAGAACAGGAACGGAGTCTTAGAACTTAGTAAGTAATCTAGCTAGATGTGCATTAGATTCTGATTTCTTTAAATGGCTGAGAAAATAAGCTGTGCTGAATAGAACGTAGATTCCTGTTTTTGTGTCTTTTTGTAACTTAAGGTTTTGCCTAGAGGGATTCTCTATGTTTTGAATCTAATTACCCTGTAAGGTATTTACCATCCTAATTTTACAGAGGTGATTCTTTTTACTTCTATTAAAATTCTTCTTTTAAGAATCTGATTGCTTTTTCATTGTTCTTAAGATCCAAGGGTTTGGGTCTGTGTTCACCTATGCAAATTGGTGAAGATTTTTATCAAATCTTCCCCAGGAAAGGAGGTGTAAGGTTTGGGAGGATTTTGGGGGGGAAAGATGTTTCCAAACAGGCTCTTTCCCAGTTACATACCTGTTACACGTTTGGTGATGGCAGAGATAAAGTCCAAGGGCAAAAGGTAAAATAGTTTGTACCTTGGGGAAGTTTTAACCTCAGGTGGTAAAAATAAGCTTAGGAGGTTTTCATGCAGGTTCCACATCTGTACCCTAGAGTTCAGAGTGGGGAAGGAACCTTGACACACCCGCTCGATGATGATTCCCCATTTACAATGACAATTGGAGACCTATCAGATTTTTAATCAAACTGTCATGCAGTATCACGCCAAACGCCTCACAGAAGATTACATCCATTACATCAACGCTGTTACTTTTATCAACCAAATGTGTAATCTCATCAAAAACAGATATCCTATTCCTTTGACAGGATCTACTTTCCGTACAGCCGATCTCCCAAGTCTGAGTCTGGAATCCTGTCCCCAGGTTTGTTTGGATCCCGTGTTAGGCTAACGGGGGCATATGATGATCCCTTATCAACCCTTCCAGCCTCAAAAGCCAGAGGCAGATCACACACATCCAGGGCAAGGGGTTACACCCATCCCCTGGCCAGGCTGGCTTCCCATTCTTATTTAACCAGTCCCTCCCCCCATGCACCCTGCTCCCGTTCCCCAGCCAGGGCCCATCTACCCATTCCCCAGATCTCAAGGGGAGACAGTGGAGTGATTCAGTCAATCGGCCGGTAGCGAACGGGGGTGTTCCAGGACCCGAGGTGATGCCTTCGGATGGCACCCTTGGAATGCTTCCATATTCCAGAGACACTGGGCAAGGGGGGGAGCTCAGGAGGGGGAAGAAGGGGAAGATCTGGCGTTTATGACCTGCCTTCGACCTCAGAGATCCCAAAGTACTTCCCACACTGGGTCCCAGCAGCCCTGCAGGGGTGGGGCAGCCAGGCGACAATCCCATTGCAGGCAGCTATAGGGAGGAGGGAAAATGCAGGACGGAGAATTTCTGTGCAAACAATGACTTTTCGGATAGTGCCCCAGCGTCTGTAGGGTCCAGGCTGAAGAGACAGGACTGGGGAGAGAGTCTCAGCCCAAAGGGCAAATGCTAGAGAAAAGGGGAGGCTTCTCCATTGAGAGTGTATAACACACACGTGTGCCAAGATGAGGTTGGCAGAGGGGCCATGTGGGGCAGAGGGGGGTCAAGGTGAGTGGCATGGGGCTGAGCAGGGAGCTGGGATATGATTCCCCCAGTCCTAGAGCTGGAGCCACACTGGCTCTGGGCGCGTCTGTGCACAAGTGACGGGAGCCCTCAGGGAGCAGCCAGTCTGCGGGATGGTTAGTGGGGCTGTATGTGGAGAGCCTGTGACCTGCAAATGCAGATGGCGTACAAACGAGAGCCAAAGGAACTGGCCCCATGCCAGCCCGGCTTCCCCTGGAACGTAACTCGGGACAGGGGCCCATGCCAAGCCAGGGGGAGAACAACAATGGGCCTTTGCCCCACTCCAGGGCCACGGCTGCACGTGGAGCTCCCATTAACAAGCCAAGTGAAACCATCTGGGTGTCATTAGGGGCTGTTGGGCAGGGGATCACTTGTTTGGGTGTCACTAACTTCCGCTTACCACTGGCCCCAGGCAGCCTGCCTAGCCCCAGCCCCAGTCCTTGGCTGCCCTAGGTGGTGCTCAGTGGGGTTTCACTTTTGGCACAGGGTGTCCAGCCTTGCAGCGGGAGGCGGGTGCAGAACAAAGCAAGAAGCTGCCCCCAGAACTGCCCCTAGTTAAAGCTCAAGCCAAAGCAGGTTGCTGCCCTGTGCCCCTGGAGTGACGGCCCTGGAGGGGCCAGTTTGGCACAGGCCCCTTCACCTCCGGGCCACCCCCAACGCTGCGTGACCCCTGAGACGCCAGCCCTGCCAGTCAAACCCACACTCTGCCCCCTTTCCAGGCCCCTAAAAGCCTCCAAGGGGCTCAGTCACCAACTCCTCCAGGTCTGAAGAACCATCACTGCCCCGTTAGAGGTGCCCAGCCCAGCGCTGGCTCCTCCAGAGCCAGAGGGGAAAGCAGCCCCCATCCCCACCGCAGAGCCCGCACCCCCGAGGCCGGGAGCCCCTGGGGACGGAGTGGCTTCCAGGGACCGTTCAGAACCAGCCCTCGAAAGGCTCCCCACTTGCAGGGTCGGGCAGGACCCAGCAAGGCCCAATCATGGGCTCAGACCTGCTCCCAGCCAGGCTCCGGCTCTCGGGCTTTCAAAAGACTTGGGATCCCGTCCCCAGCAGCCGGCTCCCTGGCCTCCCCGAGGGTGCACTCAGCTTGCCGTGCACACGAGGCCAGCCCCCGTGAGAAGGGCCGGAGCCTGGGGCTGCCTGCGATGGCCCCCCGCCCCTACCTGCGCCTTCGGCCCTGAGGAGCAGCAGCAGGCCGGCCACGAGCCACATCTTCATCCTGGCCGGCAGGGTCAAGCCAAGGAGCCACCGCACGAGTCCGATCGCTCCCTCGCCGGGGCTGGGATGGCAAAGGCAGCAGTGACTGCTCCACTCCGGCTGCTCGGCGGAGACACACTGTCCGGTGTGAGCTGGGGCTGGGCGCTGCGATTGACTCAGCAAGACGCCCCACAACCACAGAGCAACTCCTTCCTGCACTCCCCACTCGCTCCTTAACTCTTCACGCAGCCAGTGCCTGGGCAGTTCCCTTTTCTCCAGGCTGCGGTTGCATTAGGGAAGTGGCCTGGGTTCATGTGGGCCCAGGTCCCTTCCTGGAAGGGGCAGGGTGGGAGCCCACGGGTAATTGTTCAAGCACTGGCGGAGCCGTGTATCCAAGGGCTGGGTGATGTCATTGACCCAGGCCACTGAGGGGCCCTTTGGGCCTGGCTTGGGCTCAGATGCGGGGCTGGTGACTCGGGCTGGTGACTCAGGCTGGTTTGAATCCATCCCGGCACCGCTCTTGCCCAGCTCCATCCCATCGCCCCGTGTGGTCCTCCTAGAGAACGCTCTCCAAGCACTGCGCTCTGCCCCAGCCGGGGACTGCCGCTCTTTCGCTCTTCCGGGTTGCACAGCAGGTTCCTGGCGAGGCGGCACCCAGTGCCACGGCTGGGTTTGAGCTAGCCCGGGTGGGGTCGTTCACACCTCACGCCATGGAGTCGCAACGGATCCAGTCCGGCACCTTGCTGAAGTGCTCTGCCCCTCCCACGGGGCCCCCAGCTCCGCACCAGCTGCCTCCTGGCTCCAGACCCAGCACACAGGCCAAGTCCTTCCTAACCTCTAGGCCTCAGGACCTGCGTGAACTGCCCCTGCCCTGGTGCCCTGCCTAGCGGTACCAACCTGGCAGGGGGCAGTTCTCTGCTAATCGGGACCAGGCTGGGGCCAGAACAGTCTGCCTCCCTCCCTGCAGCTGCCTCGAGCACCCTTTGCCAAGCCCCATGGCCAGCCTGTGCCCTCTCCTCTGCAGCTGGGCCTGGCCACTCTGGGCTTGGCATGGGGGCCCTAGCTCCAGCCTAGCAGGACTTTCCTTAACTCTGTTGGGTTCTGACTCAAGGCGGACCCTCCCCCTGGGGCCCTAGGAGGAGGCTAAAGGCATTCCCACCCAGGGGGCTGGCTCACACAGGCTGCAGCACAAGCAGGGGCTATGGGGCTGTGCAGCAAATCCAACTTTCAAGGAAAAAAAAATATTTTTTTTTTAAAAGTTTGTTAGAATCATGCCACACCCTGAAGGGCCGGCACCCCCTGGGGAGACTGGTGGAGGCAGAAATGCTGGGGCTGGTGAGAAGAGGGGGCTTGAAGAAAGAAGGGTACAGGCACTCCTTGCTGCCCCCCAGCACAGGGCAGGCTGGGGAAGCAACTGGTTACAACAGGTCTGACACAGCTGCAACAAACACAGTATTATCTCTGGTTTCAGAGTAGCAGCCGTGTTAGTCTGTATTCGCAAAAAGAAAAGGAGGACTTGTGGCACCTTTAGAGACTAACAAATTTATTTGAGCATAAGCTTTCATGAGCTACAGCTCACTTCGTCAGAATATTATCTCTGCATGTGACACCCTGGAGTGGCTTTATCTTGGCATCAGTTTCCAGAGCTTGAAGGAAATGCCCTTGAAGGAAATGCAGCCAGAGGCATTTGCACGAGTTTGCAGCAATCCAAATCCTCTAGGTGCACATGGCGCTCGCCCACATGGCCCTGGAATGGTCACGGAATCCAGCCGCAGCCGCGGGCATGAGCATCTCGGCTTCTAAAAAGGGGAACCAGCCCTCAGGACTGCACACGTGCCATGAACATAACCGGCGCAGCCACAGCTGAGGGGAGTGCTACCCCAGGGTCACCTTCTCCAACCCCACCCCAGTTTATGAACAGAGTCAGGGCAGTAACTGAACCTCATGGCTCCCACCCCCTGCCCCCAAGAGCCGGGTACCCACACTGGGACTGAGACCAGCCCCAGGAGTTTCACAGGAGCCAGCTCGAACCAGAGCAGTGAGTCAGCCAAGGCTTGCAGCTGGCGTTTGCTGGTTGGGAGCCCCAAGAATCCCACACTGGTGTCCCAGGGGATTTAATCCAGTCTGAATCTAGCCCAGTGCTAGACTGGCCCTGGGAACTCCTGCCCAGGGTCCAGCTGTAAGCCCCCTCCCCACGGCTCCACTGTCCCCAGATGTGCCACGGATGCATCTCCACAGTATGTGGCCCAGCCGAGAGGGCCAGGAGCTGATCGTGGGGAGGGGGCTTAGGATTCCACCCTTAAGCCCTAGAGGATTGCAGCCCCCAGGGGACAGTTGAATTGTTAGCCCCCCCCCACCCCACCCCCTCACACGCCTTCTCTGACACACTGTGTAATAATGAAATGCCAGCCTGGGAAGGGGAAGGAAGGGCCCCGCCCATGAGTCACCATCAGCACAGCCAGTTCCCAGTGGTACCAGGACAGGGAGCTGCAGACTCAGGTCCTTCCGCTGCCCCCAGCACCGGGTAGTGGCCTGCCAGCCAGGGGCTCTCAGACCCTGACCTGGGGTGAGGAGTTTACCTTCCAGATACCGGGCAGAGGAATGGCTTGGGAGCTCCTCGGGGGAGTGGTGTAGGGTGGCTTGAGGGCTCTCCCACGAGGCCCTGGCTAAGGTGTTGAACCTGTAACAATAGGCTCATCTTTCTCACCTGTGTCTCACTGCAGTGCACCAAGTGCAGGTGTCTTCGTTATCATCCCACTACAATCCTGCCCCTTGCACTCGCCAGCTGCCTGGCACTAGCTCTCCAGCCAGCACCACACCTGACAGTTGGCAATGAGCCACAACACAGCCCGTCCCTCAGCCCACGCACAGCTGGCCACCTGATCAGGTCACCTTGTAAGTGCTGATCTTACCCCAGGAAGGTCGAGTGTTCTTTCCCTCTCCCTCAGGCAGGTTTCCCAGCCCCTAAATCATTCTTGCAGCTCTCTCCTGAGCCCTTTCTAAGCTGGCACCAGCCTGTTGGCAGCATGGGCCTCAGCCCTGGACACAGGATGAAGTAGTGACTTTTGCCATATCCAGAAGTGATACCACCTCCCTACTCCTGTTTCTACCTGCGAGGAGTGCAACAGCTCTCGCAGCACCCCCTGGGAGCTCATCTTCAGCTGGTTCCCCACATCCTTTCCACTGTCCCCCATTCCAACCCAGCTTCCCTTTGCCTCTGCGTGACCCACACTGTGTCCCTACCTACACGGCCTTGGACGCGAATCGCTCCAACCCAAGCACGGGATCCAGCTGGTGCTGTGTACAGCACCTGGCACGGGTTACTACTCCACCACTGCAGGGCAGCTGTCCATCGTACCAGCACTGACTGCGTGTTTTATTTTCCTACAGCCCATCACCTGAGATACCAAACAGCATGGGGCCGAGAACAGAGCCCTGCAGGACCATGCTAGAGCTAACCCCTGGTGTGATGCACCCTCACCTGCACGTGACATCTCTCAGTGACCAGCCCCCAGCCCATAGCTACAGTGACCGTGCAGCGTTCACATTTGAACCAGGATGCCAGGAGGGACTACGTCAAAGTCCGTTACGACCTCCTCCTCTTAGACAAGGGCTTTGATGTCAGAACGCAGCAGCGCTGGGGGCGGGACTGTTGACGAGGATCCGGGATGGGCTGGAGGAAAAGCATTGTAGGGGCAGGCAGGAGGGAATGAGCGTTCCCTCAGGACCCGCCAACACCCCTTGCTCCAGCTGGGGCTGCAGGATAGCTTGCCTCAGGCAGGAGGGGAGGGCCCTGGGCAAGGGGACACAGGGGCCAGAGGCTGTGCTGGGGGATTCAGAACAAGGTGGGGGTGGGGAAAACGTCCATAGAAGAGCCAGGATGGAGGCTGCAGTCTCAGCCCGCAGGGGGAACGGCTGCTCCCCGTCCGCAGCAACAGGAAGCTGCTGGGGGAAGAGCCCGTTTCATCCAGCCCAGAGCGAAGTGCGTTAGGACAGGGATCCCCCTCACACACATACACACTCACCACATCCCCCAGCTCCCCGGCGTTCAGATAGTGGGGGTGGGAAGCACAGGAGGTGAGAAGTTTAAGAGGAAACTTGAGGGGTAGAGCAGGGGGCAAGGTGCAGGGGGTGAGGAGGGACACCAGGGGAACAGCCGCACTGGAGCTGTGACCCGGGTGAAAGGAGGCTGCCCACCCCACGTTGAAGCAGCCACCCCCACCCCTCCCACGCTCTGCCAGCAAGCTGCCTGCAGCTCCAGCTGTGGGGAAAGGAGGTGATTCCTCATTCACTTTCAGTTTACGAACCAAACCGCAGCAGGCTGCAGAGGGAGCTTTATTGGTGCAGCCCCATGCACGGAGAGCAGCCAGTGCACACAGATGTGTGTACACACACACACGGCACAACGTCCCGCTCAGACAGGGGCCGCGCACAGAGGCAGGGAGCAGAGGTCGATGCACCGGGGCTCGCAGACAGCCGCCCGCAGGCCCAACAGCTCATCTGTCCACCTCCCCGAAGACGATGTCCTGCGTGCCTGCCGAGGAGAGAGACTGTTAGACGGGGCAGGGCAGAGACTCCTCCTGGCATCCAGCAAGGCAAAACTAGCCCTCCTGGCCCCAGGCGCAAGGCCCCTTCCCCCTCGCCAAGCCCCCTCTTGGGGGGTCAGGCAGGATGGGCATGGGAGCAGCGCCAGGGAATTGCTGGGGGTTTAGGACCCGTCACGCAGTTCCGCCAGCCTTGCTTTGTCCAGAGGAGCTGTCGCGGGCCCCTCCGCCAGCAGCCAGGAAGCCAACGGCACCACTGGAGCAGCCCAACTTTCTCAGGCCCCCTGCAGGGGAGCTGGGGCACCCAGCGCACCAGCAGGCACTGCCCCACTGGCTCAAGAGGAGCCGGGGGCAAGGTGCTTGGAGTCAGCAGGGCTGTGCCGGGAAAAGGGCACCCTAGATCTGGCTCTCTGCTTGGCCCTGGCATCTCAGGAAGGCTCCTCCCAACCAGCTGGCACCTATACGCCTGCCCAGCAATGCCAGCCACTCTGGATCACTGGCCCCCCTCTCCTCTCTGCTGTTCGCTGCCCGCACCACCTGCCTCTGCCTCTCCCTCCCCCACTCTGTGCCCATTGCCCTGGAGCCCCAGCACCCAACATACCGATGATAGCCACCACGTCTGCCAGCATGTGGCCCCTCGACATCTTATCCAGGCCAGCCTGGGGGGAAGAGAGCCAGCAAGTGAGGCGCAGCCAGACCCAGGCTCCATTACCCCAGAGCCTCCCAGCCACTGCAGAGCTGCACAAGTGCTGCCAGCTGGACCCCTGCCCATGCAGCAGCCTCCCAGAGCAGTCTACCTGCAGGGCGGGGCAGGAGCCTGGAGCCCGCTGGCCCTGCAAGCTGCTGCCTCCCTGCTGAAATGGCTGCTTTCCGTTCTGGTTTCCCTCGGGGCCCTGCAAAGCAGCCGGGGCAAGGACTCCGGGGACAGGCCAGCCCAGCTCCGCGTGGCCGACGAGAGCAGGAGCCTGGGCTCCCCGGGGCTGCAGGCAGCTCTGGAACAGCCCTTCCCCCAAGGAAGAGACACCCTTGTGCCAGCACTTGGGATGCAACAGCCTGGCCAGGCCCTGGAATTACCCTGCAGGGAACAATCCTATGCTGGGGGTGGGGGGTGCCTCCCCCTGGCAGACAGGCAACCAGGCAACTGTCTGGAAGTGCAGAGCTATGCAGCCCGAGCTACTGTGGTCAGGACAATCACTGGCCAGGCTGCCATGAGGCCAGGACACCCAGGCCAACCGGTCTCATCTCACGAGCTGGGCCGGGGAGTGAGGGGCTCTTTCCTTTCTCACCTAGCCACATAGCCCCAACCTACTCCCCCAGTGCCATGGTGGGCAACTGGGGTCAGCGCTGACTCCCATGGAACATTGCCCCCTAATGAGCTCCCCAGCACAGTGCTGGGGCCTCTGCTGGCTTAGAGAGAAGAGACCTCCACTGAACCACCTGGGTTGCTCCTGGGAAGTGTCCCATCCCCAGCCCACTCAGCTTATGGAGCTACAAGCAGTGGGCATGTAGAACTGATCAATTAAATTGTTCTTAATTGTTCACTTTATTAATATAACTTCGTAAGTTTTATGAATGAAACTACATTCATTCATAAAACCAGGTACCCCAATAACTGGCTAACTGAGTTTCACTTTCAATACAATTGCTGCTTAAATCACTGAAACTTGCACTGCTTCAACATTGTAACTTCTGTTCACTGTTTGTCATTCCTTACACTTAAGGGTTAGGGTTCACTTTAATTGTTTGATGGCTATTGCATCATCAAACTTGGGCCTCATTTTGTTTGTCACTGTACCCAATGATTGTAATGATGATGATTTTATTGTATTCCCAATTATTATAGTTATAATTGTGTGCATTTGTGCTTATGTTATATCTGGTGTTTAGTCAATTGTAATGGTTTTAGACTGGTTTGTTTGCAACAGATCACCTGTGCCCTACAATGACAACAACTACTGTAATGATCACAGACCCAGGGACAGAGTGTTGTAGGAGCAGCCCACCTGGTGAGCAGTTCTAGATACAATTCTTCATCCCATCGCTGTTCTATTAGCAATCCTGACTGTTATGGTGAAAGTGTTTGGCATGTGCTGCTGGATAAAACAGATTTACTTTAAGCTAAAACCACAGGCTCACATTTATAGCCTTAAAACAATTACACAAAACAAGGATTCATGATGTGACGGCGAGGCTGCCGAGATTCCTCAAGCCCTCGGATCTCTACCCCTTCCTGCTTCGCCACGTGGGCACCAATGATACTGCCAAGAATGACCTTGAGCGGGTCACTGCGGACTACGTGGCTCTGGGAAGAAGGATAAAGGAGTTTGAGGCGCAAGTGGTCTTCTCGTCCATCCTCCCCATGGAAGAAAGAGGCCTGGGTAGAGACCGTTGAATCGTGGAAGTCAATGAATGGCTATGCAGGTGGTGTCAGAGAGAAGGCTTTGGATTCTTTGACCATGGGATGGTGTTGCAAGAAGGAGGAGTGCTAGGCAGAGATGGGCTCTACCTAACGAAGAGAGGGAAGAGCATCTTCGCAAGCAGGCTGGCTAACCTAGTGAGGAGGGCTTTAAACTAGGTTCACCGGGGGAAGGAGACCAAAGCCCTGAGGTAAGTGGGGAAGTGGGATACTGGGAGGAAGCACAAGTAGGAGAGCGCAAGAGAGGGGGGCTCCTGCCTCATACTGAGAAAGAGGGACAATCAGCAAGTTATCTCAAGTGCCTATACACAAATGCAAGAAGCTGGGAAACAAGCAGGGAGAACTGGAAGTCCTGGCACAGTCAAGGAATTATGATGTGATTGGAATAACAGAGACTTGGTGGGATAACTCACATGACTGGAGTACTGTCATGGATGGATATAAACTGTTCAGGAAGGACACACAGGGCAGAAAAGGTGGGGGAGTTGCATTGTATGTAAGGGAGCAGTATGACTGCTCAGAGCTCAAGTATGAAACTGCAGAAAAACCTGAGAGTCTATGGATTAAGTTTAGAAGCATGAGCAACAAGGGTGATGTTGTGATGGGAGTCTGCTATAGACCACCAGACCAGGGGGATGAGATGGACGAGGCTTTCTTCTGGCAACTCACGGAAATTACTAGATCGCAGGCCCTGGTTCTCATGGGAGACTTCAATCACCCTGATATCTGCTGGGAGAGCAATACGGCAGTGCACAGACAATCCAGGAAGTGTAGGGGACAATTTCCTGGTACAAGTGCTGGAGGAACCAAATGGGGCAGAGCTCTTCTTGACCTGCTGCTCACAAACTGGGAAGAATTAGTAGGGGAAGCAAAAGTGGATGGGAACCTGGGAGATGGTCAAGTTCAGAATCCTGACAAAGGGAAGAAAGGAGAGCAGCAGAATACGGACCCTGGACTTCAGAAAAGCAGACTGACAGAATGCATCCGATAAAGTGAGCTGTAGCTCACGAAAGCTTATGCTCAAATAAATTTGTTAATCTCTAAGGTGCCACAAGTACTCTTCTTTTTGAGAATACAGACTAACACAGCTGCTACTCTGAAACCTGACTCCCTCAGAGAGCTGATGGGCAGGATCCCCTAGGAGATCATCATCAGGGGGAAAGGAGTCCAGGAGAGCTGGCTGTATTTTAAAGAATCCTTATTGAGGTTACAGGGACAAACCATCCCAATGTGTAGAAAGAATAGTAAATATGGCAGGCGACCAGCTTGGCTTAACAGTGAAATCCTTGCTGATCTTCAACAAAAAAAAAAGAAGCTTACAAGAAGTGGAAGGTTGGACAAATGATCAGGGAAGAGTATAAAAATATTGCTCAAGCATGCAGGAGTGAAATCAAGAAGGCCAAATCACACCTGGAGTTGCAGCTAGCAAGAGATGTAAAGAGTAACAAGAAGGGTTTCTTCAGGTATGTTAGCAACAAGAAGAAAATCAAGGAAAGTGTGGGCCCGTTATGGAACGAGGGAGGCAACCTAGTGACACAGGATATGGAAAAAGCTAATGTACTCAATGCTTTTTTTGCCTCTGTCTTCACGAACAAGGTCAGTTCCCAGACTACTGCACTGGGCAGCACAGCATGGGGAGGAGGTGACCAGCCCTCTGTGGAGAAAGAAGTGGTTCGGGACTATTTAGAAAAGCTGGATGAGCACAAGTCCCTGGGGCCGGATGCACTGCATCCGAGAGTGCTAAAGGAGTTGGCGGATGTGATTGCAGAGCCATTGGCCATTATCTTTGAAAACTCATGGCGATCAGGGCAAGTCCCAGACAACTGGAAAAAAGCTAATGCAGTGCCCATCTTTAAAAAAGTGAAGAAGGAGGATCCTGGGAACTACAGGCCAGTCAGTCTCACCTCAGTCCCTGGAAAAATCATGGAGCAGGTCCTCAAGGAATCAATTCTGAAGCACTTAGAGGAGAGGAAAGTGATCAGGAACAGTCAGCATGGATTCACCAAGGGCAAGTCATGCCTGACTAATCTAATTGCCTTCTATGACGAGATAACTGGCTCTGTGGAGGGGAGGAGAGGAAAGCAGTGGACATGATGTTCCTTGATTTTAGCAAAGCTTTTGACATGGTCTCCCACAGTATTCTTGCCAGTAAGTTAAAAAGTATGGGCTGGATGAATGGACTATGAGGTGGATAGAAAGTTGGCTAGATTGTCGGGCTCAACAGGTAGTGATCAATGGCTCCATGTCTAGTTGGCAGCCGGTATCAAGTGGAGTGCCCCAGGGGTCGGTCCTGGGGCTGGTTTTGTTCAATATCTTCATTAATGATCTGGAGGATGGTGTGGATTGCACCCTCAGCAAGTTTGGGAGGAGAGGTAGGTACGTTGGAGGGTAGGGATAGGATACAGAGGGACCTAGACAAATTAGAGGATTGGGCCAAAAGAAATCTGATGAGGTTCAATAAGGACAAGTGCAGAGTCCTGCACTTAGGACGGAAGAATCCCATGCACCGCTATAGACTAGGGACCAAATGGCTCGGCAGCAGTTCTGCAGAAAAAGGACCTAGGGGTTACAGTGGACGAGAAGCTGGATATGGGTCAACAGTGTGCCCTTGTTGCCAAGAAGGCCAATGGCATTTTGGGATGTATAAGTAGGGGCATTGCCAGCAGATCAAGGGAGGTGATCGTTCCCCTCTATTTGACATTGGTGAGGCCTCATCTGGAGTACTGTGTCCAGTTTTGGGCCCCACACTACAAGAAGGATGTGGAAAAATTGGAAAACGTCCAGCAGAGGACAACAAAAATGATTAGGGGATTGGAACACATGACTTATGAGGAGAGGCTGAGGGAACTGGGATTGTTTAGTCTGCGGAAGAGAAGAATGAGGGGGGATTTGATAACTGCTTTCAACTACCTGAAAGGGCGTTCCAAAGAGGATGGATCTAGACTGTTCTCAGTGGTAGCAGATGACAGAACAAGGGGTAATGGTCTCAAGTTGCAGTGGGGCAGATTTAAGTTGGATATTAGGAAACACTATTTCACTAGGAGGGTGATGAAGCACTGGAATGGGTTACCTAGGGAGGTGGTGGAATCTCCTTCCTTAGAAGTTTTTAAGATCAGACTTGACAAAGCCCTGGCTGGGATGATTTAGTTGGGGATTGGTCCTGCTTTGAGCAGGGGGTTGGACTAGATGACCTCCTGAGGTCCCTTCCAACCCTGATATTCTATGATTCTATGAAGTGGGACCCATTCAATACCCCTGGATTGAAGGGTCAAAAGGGGGACAATGTAGAACTGATCAATTAAATTGTTTTTAATTGTTCACTTTATTAATATAACTTCATAAGTAAAGTTTTACGAATGAAACTACATTCATTCATAAAACCAGGTACCCCAATAGCTGGCTAATTGAGTTTCACTTTCAATCCAACTGCCGCTTAAATCACTGAAACTTGCACTGCTTCAACATTGTAACTTCTGTTCACTGTTTGCCATTCCTTACACTTGTCCATGTTGTAGCCCAAACTCCATTTTAACTTGTCCCAAACTCCATTTTAAAATGCTCACTTCATTTTTGCAAAACCCTGCTGTAATCTGATTAGTGTAGTTTAGATGTGTGAATGAGGTATGTATGGATGATGGAATCAGCTTCCAGCCCCAGCCCGTGCTGATGAAATAAAGTGTAAACACCAACGGCTGAAGATGCAGACAACAGCCCTGGTAAAGTAAGAGGAGTCCACCCTCAAAAGAAAAGAACAAAAGTACAATTGAAGGTACATCAAAGCCAGATCCCAGGCTGAAAGTCATGTCTGCAATTGACGGGTGATCAATCACACCAAACCCAGAGGCAGCGTGACACAGTAAGACCAATAGACTCTGGATTCAAACTCAACCCTACGAAAAGGATGGTGAGATGGAAGACTTTGGAGGGTAACATTCCGCTGCCAACATGGAAGGACATCGGTGCATGCCCAACAGAGACCCGGTTCTTCCTTGTGCCCGGCTTTTCTGGCCAGTTAGCCACCACAAGCTGTGAACCCAAGCCATGAACTCAAGCTACATTCAGGATTGGTAACTATCTAGCAGCTGCAGAACATTTGATGCGTGCGTGCGTGCACATCGGTATTAGATATTAGTTATTGGTCTTAAATCCAATTGTGTTATTATAATAAATGTGATATCTCAAGCGCACTGTTTTTGTGTAGATCCTACTAAAAGAGCAGTTACAGTTTGCCCCTTTCTCAAGCATCCTGCTTTAGAAGCTGCAGGGCAGCACCACCCTGTAATCCGGCCCAAGGATGGGCAGAGCTCGGATGGTGCTGGGCACCTAGCGCCGAGCCACTGCTCACAGGGGCTCCCCGTGCAACATGGGAAGCTGTAGAGTCCCGGCAGATCCCTAAAGCGACACGCCCAGGACTGGCCCCACGGCGCCCCTAAAGCGAGACACCCCACCCCCTCCTCCAGACTGCCCCCACGGCACACCTAGGGAGCGGGATAGCCCAGTGGTTTGAGCATTGGCCTGCGACCCAGGGTTGCGAGTTCAATCCTTGAGGGGGCCCTTTAGGGATCTGGGACAAAAATTGGAGATTGGTTCTGCTTTGAGCAGGGGGTTGAACTAGATGACCTCCTGAGGTCCCTTCCAACCCTGATATTCTATGATTCTAAAGCGAGACACGCCCAGGACTGTCCTTGCGGTGCCCTTAAGTGAGGCACACGATCCCCTTCCTCCCCAGACTGTCCCTGCAGCACCCCTAAGCAAGACACCCCATCCCCTCCACTAGACTGTCCCCACAGCACCCCTAAAGCGAGAAATCCCCCCTTTCCAGACTGCCCCAGCAGCCTCCATCCCCAGGGAATCTCTTACCAGGTGAGCGAAGCCAGGTGCCTTGATCTTGCAGCGATAGGGGCGGCTGCTGCCGTCGGAGACCAGGTAGACGCCGAACTCACCCTGCAGGACAGAGTAGGGAGTTGGCAACGCAGGCAGAGGCTCTGCAGCCCTCACAGCCAGATGGCTGCACCGGGCAGAGGTGTCCAAGGTGGGGTGACATTTGGTGCCCTCCTCCCACAGGGTCTCCCCCTGCACCTGCTGGGTCGGGCGAGGCAAGCCTGTCCCAGCTGCAGCATGGGTGGGGGCAGGGGAGCCCACATGGGCACAAGGCAGCTGGCATAAAGGATTCTGGGACACATCTAAACCCAGCAGCTCATCACATAACTAAGCAGAACCAGCAAGTCATGCGGGGCAAAGGGACAGGAGCCCCATGCCAGAGGGGAGCACCTTGAGTTGGGCCTGTCCCCAGGACCCCATCTGCAGCCTGCACCCATAGCTGACCCAGAGACTTCCCTGGGAATCCGACCCTCCCCTCCCCGGAGCAGGGAGCGCCGATGGAACGTCACCAGTGCAACTGCTAGCCAGTAACAACACACTCCTACTGTCCTATAGTGCCAGCCCATTCCCATAGGCAGTGCCAGTTGCAGCCAGCCACGCTCTCGCTGACTGGTGGGGGCGGCAGCTCTAATGCACCCCCAGCCATCCGGACGTGGCTGCAGGAGCTCAGACATCTCCCATGGTTTGTGATGGCACTGGAACATGCCCCTGCCCCCATAGCCAGGGCTACACCAAGGCACAGCCGGGGGGGCCATGACTCCGCTGCCCTGTGAGGGAGGAGAGAACCCAGGGCAAAGGCAAAGGGCTGTACACCCCGCCGACAGGGTACCTTGGGGGCTTCGATGGCTGTGTACGTGGCTCCAGGTGGCACCTGGTATCCCTCTGTGTACAGCTTGAAGTGGTGGATCAGTGACTCCATGGAGGTCTGTGCAGAAGGGAATTCAGAGTCAGACAGGTGGCCTGGACCGCCCAAGCCCTCGGCTACAGACACAGCAATATACGGAGCAAACATTTCCATGGGTCCTCACCCCAACACGGACACACAGCCCCCAGCAAGAAGGACAGCCGCCCTGGGGTGCCGCAGCAGGCAGGCAGGCAGCACCGGACAGGCCTGGCACTGGACTCATGGCACAACACTGGCGCAGTAACTTTGCTTCTCTGCGACTCGCTTCCTCTCCTCCAGAAACACAGCTGCCGAGATTCCCCAGCCCTGCGAGGGGCACGGACACTGCCGTGTGTATCGCTACTCATTACCCAGCAGCTCTGGGCAGGAAGTGACCAGGAATGCAGTTCCCAGGCCTGGATGCGGGACCAGCACCCCTCCTCCATCCCCAGGAGCCCAGTCTTTAGTGACAAGGGGTCAGGGCCCGCATCTTGGGTCCCATCCGGGCAAAGACATTTCTTCCCCTGTGGGCGACAGATACCCTGACCTGCCCCCATCCCAGAGATGGCAACTGTGTTACCAGGGGCCCCCAATCAAAGGCAGTTTCCATCTGGATTGTGAGTATTGCGGTAAGACAAGAGCAGCCCCGTCGCCGCACAGAGCAAGAGGCCCCATGCTGAACACACACGGCAGACGCAGGGTGAAAAAAGGAAGGGCTGTTCTCCCCCTTTTGCAAAACCGAAGCAGTCTGAGGGCTAGCGACACCCCAGGTCACACAGGGCAGACCTAGGAGCTGAACCCAGGTCTCCCAGGTTAAGTGCTGGTCACAAGCCCATCTTCCTTCTCATCCTCGTCAGTGACTCATATTGTGGCAGCACCTGAGAGCCAAGCCCAGCCCAACCCAGCCCGATGTGCCAGGTGCTGGACAACTTCGAACCTGCTAGCCAAACAACCCTTTCATTTGCCTGCTCTCCCAGCATCCGCAGGGCTCAGCGCTCCATAGCAAAGTGAGGTCACACTACAGGAACAAAGGGAAACGGGAATCGCCCATGGCCAGCAGCTGCCAGTGGCTTGCAGCCATCTTCACTCACTCAGCCAGAGACCCAGGAAGTTGTCACACCGTGAGGCTGCTGGCCCACTTCCCTTTCAGAGAAAGGCATGAGAGAGCAGCACCGGTGTTCTCCAGCTGGGCTGCAGCCCTGTGCCCCCTCTCATGAGGCCAGCGTTGTGCCCACAGGAGGGAAGCGTCACAGCTGAGCCTAGAAGCCAGGCGTCCTGACTCCTCAGGGCATCCAACCACCCCAAAGGCAGGAGCCCTGCCCCACAGTCCCCTGCTCTGACACAAGCCCCTCCTCCCCCGAGGCTGTCACAGACATGTGTTCCCTCCCCAAGAGTCGAGGCCCCAGGAGCGGGAGGCCCCATGTTCCTTTACCTTCATCTCGGATCTCTTGGGAG
Organism: Dermochelys coriacea; assembly: GCF_009764565.3. Lineage (NCBI taxonomy): Eukaryota > Metazoa > Chordata > Testudines > Dermochelyidae > Dermochelys > Dermochelys coriacea. The sequence goes on from NC_050091.1 coordinate 10,118,883, forward strand.
GAGAGACTTTGGCATCATCCACTTTAATCTCTCCCTCGGGCATCTTGTTGAGAGACTGCAGGATAATGCGGAGTGATTGGCGCATCTCCTCCACCCGGCACAGGTACCTGCCGCGGGGGGAAGCAGCTTAGCCCGGGCAATTCCAGCCTGGGCACCGCATGGAGGAAGGTGCTTGGCTTGAGCCACACACAGCCTGGCAGGCGACGCCCAGCCCTGCTGGACTCTCGATGGAACGGACGCTCTGGGCCCCATCGGCCCGCAAAGGGAGCTGCTGTCACGTGACTCAGGCCACAGAGAGACTGCACAAGGGATAGACGCCTCAGGGGGAAAGGAGTGATCCTGAGAATGGTCCTTGTGCTGCAAGGGCAGCCTCTGGGTATGTCCCTGAGCAATGAGCACCTCCCATGGGATGTGGCACTCCCAGGTTTAGCCCCCACCCAGAGAACTCGGCATGGGACATAGCTCTACCCATGGTCAACCCCTCATCCCCAGAGAACTCACCACAGCACACGGCCCTCCCTGGGGTCAGTCTCCCCTCCCTGGAGAGCTCACCATGGGACATGGCCCTCCCCAGAGCAAACCACCACCCCACACGTGGAAGGCACCTGTCATAGCAGTCACCCCGTGATCCAATTGGAACGTCAAACTCCACCTGGTCGTACACGTCGTAGGGCTGGGTTTTGCGAAGATCCCACTGGATTCCAGAGCCACGGAGCATCACACCACTGGGAAGGGCAGAGAGGGAAGAGTTAGCCGAGCAGCAGGACCCAGGCTGTGTCTCCACCCCATCCAGGATCCTTGCCTGGCAGTGGCCAGCCCCAGACACGGCGGACGAAAGCGTCACCCTTCCAGGGGGCCATTCCCAAATCCGCCACCCAGAGGAAGTTTCTACCTTAGCCTGGGCACTTGGCATCAGCCTGGCAAGAGCTTCCGATGCTGATTAAGCCCCACCCTGCCAGGCCGCTATTAGCCCATCACTGCTAGGGAAACCGAGGAACAGCGAGGGGGCAGGGGCAGAGTCAAGTACAGATCTCAGGACTCTGCTCTCTTAGCTCTAGCCATTAGGTGGCACTGCCGAAGGGAAAACCACCAGCAAGGTATACTGCGGCAGTAGTGAGGCATCCACCTCCTTTGTCCCCAGCCAGCTGCCCAGCTCCCTGCACATTGGGGGGGGGGGGCTCCGACCCACTGAGGCCAGGCCTCCTCTCCAGGGGACTCTCCACAACAGGCGCCAGCACCCAAGTGGCCAACGGAGCCCCGACTCACAGCCTCAGCACAGAGCCAGCTGAATAGGCCCTGACGCAGCCCCCTTTCACCTCTAGGGGGCGCACTCCTCATGCTGTACCTACTCCAGGGCACCTGGGGGGGGGGGGGACAGCCCGAAGCAGCCCCAACGACCGCTTCCCCCCCAGACCATCTCCTCAAGCGCATGCACTGGGGTCTCTCGCTGCTTTCAACACCATCAACCATCCACTGACAAACCAGCAAGGCCGGACCGTAGGGGAGGGGTCAGAGAGCGTACAGACCTCATCGTCCCAGGACGCTCCCACCCCCATTCCGACCTGCATTACAACACGTTGCCCTGGGCAAGGACCATACCTAAAACCGTAATTGAGAGCCTCCTCTGCAGTTATGACTCCAATGTCAACCGTGCGATTCTTCCAGATCCGATTGTTAGTGAGCATCTGCCAGGGGACAGGGAGCGAGCACAGGGAAACGTCACCCGGCACTCATTCCGCACACTCAGCCCGGCTGCTCGCAGGCACATGTACGATACAGCACCCAAGCACCTGGAGGCATTTCACCCCACATATATACCCTCCCCATCGCTGAAATGCGGCTAGCTCTGGAGTGGAACACAGCAAGTGTTAACAGACCATGATCACTTCACACTCTGCACCTCCCTCAATTTCCCCTGCAGTTGGAGATGGGATTCTGCTTTTCCCACTCTTGAAGGTGATGTAATCACAGGAGGTTTGACCTTGCCTAGGACACCAGAATCAACACCTTGACTAAGGAAGAGTGCCATAAGGTCATCAATGACTACAAATTACTTATGAGATGATCAAGCAGAGCAGCCCAGCCGCCAGGTTATAGCACTTCCACACACAGCGGGGCCTGCTAAGTATTTAGCTCTGCCATCAGCCTCCCTGTTCCCAGACACACACAGATTTCCTCATCCCTGTAAAAGCACACCCCACCCCGTGCTCCCTTCGTGGATGTATTAGCTGCTCACTGCAAGGAAACCTTGTCTGGACTGACTGAGCAGTGCACTGGAGGCTGGATCAGTCAACACAGACCTGGCAGAGGCTGCAGGGGCCAATCCTACATTGGCCTGACCCAGGGTGGGAGAGAGGATGGAATGCACAAAACCCTTCTCAAACCCTAAGACATGCGGACTCCTGGGGCTGGAAGGGAATTTGGGGGGGGGGGGGGGGGGGAAGAGAGACACACACAGGATTCCGACGTTCCCAGGTCCCAAGCAGGGGTCCCCTCCCTGGGGAACAGCAGGGGCTGACTGCAGAGAACAATTCCATCCCCATTTCACAGGGCAACTCATCCTGGGAGCCACACCTCTTCCAACTCATCGATCCGGATGGAGAAGTTCTTGGTGAACTCGTAAATATCATCCATCAGCCCCAGGGGCAGGTCCTGTAGGGGGATAGGGGGTTAGCAGAGGCAGAATCTGACCGACACACACAAGTTTGGAGAACTCGGGGGATCTCTCAGCACCTAAGGAGTGGGGGCCCTGGGGCTGCTGCCATGTCTGAGGGGTGCTGACGAGGTCCCAGTCACTCCCTACTTTCCTACCAACCCAGCCCAGAGCCCCACTTCTATTCAAAACCAAAACTGGCCTTCACAAGAGGCCACGTGCCCAGTCAGGCGCAGCCGCTGCCTGGCTCCAGGTATCAAGCCAACTTGGAGGAGGGACAGAGGAGCCCAGGTTGGGATCCTGCCTTGGCCTGACCAGCCACAGATCCTATGACACTAGTTTATGGGGAGAGTTGAAGGACCCGACTCCCCCAGCTCGGGGCCATGGGGGTGAGAAACACTCAGCTGCAAGAGTCTCATTTTGCCATCTTGCCTGAGCACCGAGCATCTCCAGCTGGCTGCCTTACAGTCCCTCCATGGTGGGGTGAGGGGATCCTCCCTCGGGGGCCTCTCTCTCAGGGGGCAGAAGGGGGACGCAGCCCCTCCCTGAATGGAGCTCCTGGCAGTGGTAAGGGCTGGCAAAAAGCCCTCCCGAAAGGCCAGCATTGCAGGGCTCTCAGCAGCAGGGACTGGACCGGGACTCAGCAGAGACGGGGCTTCCCTCGAGCCCCAGGCTTTGGGGTGCCACTGCAAGAAGTACCGCTACTGAAGAAAGGGGGAGGCGCTTGGGTGCTCATGCCCAATCCAGCAAAAGCTCCTTCTGCGGCTCTGCCCACCCCAGCTCCCCCAAGCAGCTGCAGGCAGGAGGCTGGGAGCCGGGTCCTTTTGTGAGCTGCAGAGGGCACCATGGTCCACAGACAAGGACCTGGGGCCACACCCGGACCTCATGCTGTAGCGGCCAGTCAGGCTTCCCCACGCTGAGCGCATGGGGTCAGAGGGAGGAGGACGCAGCTCTGTATGGACCAGGCCAGCAAAACGCTAGAGGAGAGCTACATGCCACTGGCTGTACCTGGTGCACCCCGCCTGGCCGGACGTAGGCCGCATGCATCCGGGCCCCGGAGACCCGCTCGTAGAACTCAAACATCTGCAGGGGACAGAAAGAGCACTGCTCACCCACATGCCCAGCACCCCGAGCCCACAGGGCACAGAGCACAAGCAAACCAGGTTGGCTGGCCAGACTTAAAGTGCCCCCCACACCACCCTCCCAGCCCTGGGGTGATCCCAGCCCTGCAGGATGCATCCCACGGAGCACCCCAGAGACACTGTTCCTGGGGGCATGGGGAACAGCCAACGGCTCTCCCTGCCAACGCCCTGGCATGGACTGGTCACACCCCGTTCCACGGCCTCTTTGGTGAACTAGGAAGCACCAGCGTGTTCCACAGAAGGGGGAAAGGAGTCCATCTCTTCAAGGCTGCCAGCTGAGCCCCAGCCAGTGCCAAGCAGGGCCAGGGGGCCAGGCAGCAGAGCAGCCTGGGGAAGCACCGTAGCGGAGAAAGACAAAGCAGGATACATGGGGCCTGTGCAGTTTACCCCTTGCCTTTGGCACAGAGCTGCTTAGTGCTGGGCTGGGCTGCAGAATCCTCAGCAATGGCCGAGCTAGCAGCTGATTCATGGGCAGCACCATCTGACTCAGGCTGCTGTCAGCACGCGCCTTGGGCCGAGGGGGAATTCCTCTCTGGGCCAATCACCCCACTCCAGATCTGGGGCCTTTGGCTCTGCCTGGGACTGAGCTCCAGGGGTCCCCGGTGACACCGGGCATTACCTTCCCTGGCTGGCCAGGGAAATCTCCTTAGACAGCACTGGCCCATTAGCTGCATTTTGAGGCTAGGCACTGGCTGAGGAGGCTCGTGCCGTGGCCCATTCGCAGGGACAGGATGCTGGAGCAGAGGGGCCACCAACTTGTTGACGTCTGGCTGCCCTGTCCTTCTACTGTGATGGAGCTGCTGGCTCCGGTTAGAGCCAGCTGTGGGGTTTACCTTCTCTCTCTCCTCAAACATCCAGAAGAAGGGGGTCATGGCCCCGATGTCCAGAGCGTGAGTAGTGAGAGCCATGATGTGATTCAGAAGCCGCGTAATCTCCCCAAAGAGAACTGCGGGGTGGAGGAAGAGGGGGAGAAGAGAACCCCAGTCAGAGAGAGACGGGCAGACAGAGCAGCATACGCCTGACAGACACACGGGGAAGGGGCAGGCGGAGCAGCATGTGTCCAACAACACACAGACGGGCAGAGCAGTGTGCACCTCTCTCTCTCTCTCTCTCTCTCTCACACACACACACACACACGCACGCGGGGGGGGGGAGGGGAAGACCGGGCAGCATCCGACACACCCGTGCACACGGGGAAGGAGAAGACCGGGCAGCGTGCATCCGACACACCCGTGCACACGGGGAAGGGGCAGTGCCAGCCGTGGGCTCAGCCCTTCACGGGCCCAGGGCAGATCCGTCTTTAGGAAAGACGAGCAGGAGAAGGTAGGTGCCCAGCCCATTGCAGCAGGAAGCCTGCCTTTTTTTTTTTTCCGCCCTCTCCCTCATGCCCTCTTCTGGCCTAATTCAGAACAGCACCAGTGGGCTCTGAGGCACTGGGTGACGTGGGAGCAGGGGTGGGATATGAAGGGAGGAAATTCACCCAAGCTCAGAGGATAGCCCAGAGGCTTCTTCCCCGTAACCTGCACTCCTGATGCCCACCATAGGGAGAGAGAATGCCAGGGAACCCCAGGGCAGTGTTAGGCATGGGACCCCCAGTTGCTAAAATAGCCTCGAGCGTCTTGATCCCTCAGTGCATTATGGGTGATGGGCTCTGGCCAGAAGCACCAGGGCATAAGCCAACTACTGACTGAAAGGGGTCTGGCAACTCCTATGCTCCTAGAAAGGGCCCAGCCGGCTACCTGGACAAACAAATGGGCATTGGCCTTGGAGACGCCCTGCCAGGGTGCCAGCTAGAAAGCACAGGACAGGTATGGTAGGGAGGGGCATATGGAGGAGGACTGGGGAGGAGCTGATTGTCCTTGGGACCCGCCTCCACAGAGCCAAGGCAACCAATGTGAGCTCGGGAAGGGAACACAGGTCAAGAGGAGGGGATCACTCACCTCGAATCCACTGAGCCCTCAGGGGCGGAGTGATGTTTAGCAGCTTCTCCACCGCCAGGGAGTAGGCCTGTTCATTGCACATCATGGACACGTAGTCGAGACGATCGAAATACGGCAAAGCCTGTGGCAGAGAACAGCCTGCAAACGCCTGTCCGGCACTCGCTAACCCTGCACTTGGCAGGACCACTGCCTGCAGACACAGCCTGGCACTGGGAGCATGCCAACCCTCATGGGACCAGTTACAAAGCAGCGATCCCTTCACCCACTCCTAAGCAGAGGAACCGCACCCAGTGCCACTGCCCAGAGGAGAGAAGGAGCTCAGCAGCCAGCTAGAATTGCAGGGACACTGGGGCCATTCTGGCCTCCCTGAGATGAGATCAGACAACAGCACTTGAGTCAGCATCCCGACCTCGCAAAATATGCAGAGCACCACCAGCAGACAGGACTCAATTTCACAGCTTGACAAAAGGCAGCCTGGTGCCTTGGGCACTGCTTCAGTGCTGAGAGGGGAGAGCATCCCCTGTGGACTCACCATCGCCAAGGCTAGCAGGGAGTCGTCCACCCAAGGACTGACAAGGCCCAACTCTGCTTAGACACGAGACCTGGCACAATCAAAGTAACATACATGCAGGCCTGAGAGCAGCCCCACTGTGCACAGGGAGGAGCCCAGCCTAAAGCCTACATCACTGGTCCCCAAACTCTTCCTCTCACACACCCTCTTACAAGTAATAGAATGTATTTGCACCTCGCATTGCCCCGAACCAGGAGCAGACCTGGCGGCCAACAGCGGGGCCCGGAGCTGGGCCGCAGAGCCAGGGCCACAGCTGCAGCCAGGGCTGGAGCAGAGCCAGGGGAAGAGTGGAACTGGGTGGAACTTCCTTCCTGCCCCCTTGTGGGGGCTGGCGTGGGCCCCACCGTGCACACACCCCTGGACATTGTTCCAGGTCCTCCTACAGGGGCATGACCCACAGTTTGAAAACTGCTGGCCTAGACAGTTGGAAATTTCTTATGGCACATGTACCCCACGTAATTCCTTTGTTGAGATGAGAACCAAAGTATGTGGTTTTGTACTGAGACCAGCACAAGAGGTTGGAGAGCCCCAATGCAGGTCTCCCTCAGCCTTAATCTCCAAGGCCAAAGCAGCACTGCAGTGAGAAACACCTGCTCCCCGCAGAAGTCAAACATTGAATGGTCCCTTCTGACCTTAGTATCTATGAATCTATTTCACAGTCCAAAGGAAGTTACAGTCCAACAAAGGACTACAACTCCCAGAAGGCTTTGCTCTCCACATTCTACAGCTTCCTCCTGTTCACCTACAAGTCAATAGCTACAGCGGCCTGCCAAGCTTGGAGCAGAGGAAAGTTCCTACCCGCCACCGAACCCTGACCTGCTTGCAAGGCCCATATGAACAGCCTTCCGAGGCAGGTGCCTGGAGCTAGGGGGTCAGATCACAGAGCTGTGTCTCCGCAGGGCGTGCACGGACACTGCTCGCACACCTAGGCAGCAGCACTCGGATTGCTGGCACTCGGGCAGGCACTCGGCATCCCCGGCACGGTACAGCTGGTAACCGACCCTCTCCTCTGGACCAAGCGACCGCTGCAGTTAAAGCGGGAGAAGTGGCGCTATGGAAGCCACACAGATTCAGTGCTGCCGACGACTGACCAGGGCTCTGTGGTGTAAAGCAGGAGGCACTCTGCTAACGTCAATGCACCAGTGAGATCTGAATCTATCCCTCCAGCCCCCAGCTGCTGGCCTAGCCCCTGGACAGAGCTGTACTGCACACGCTCCCTGTGCTTCTAAAACAGCAGCACACAGAGGAAGGGAACTATCAGATCATCTCCACCCCCAGCATTCTGCCCAGCTCAGCCTCTGGGCAGTCCCCAGGATGCCAGCTGTGCTCGGTCCCCTCCACCTGCTCTTCAGAGCAGAAGCAGCTCGTCCCTCGCGCACGTCACCCTCCTGGTCTCCGCAAAGAACAGAGCAGAGCCTGCCTTAGGGGATCTCTTTATCACAGGGCTGAATGGTGATTATCCCTCGTGTACAAGCAGGGAAACTGAGACACGGAGGTATGCAGTGATCTGCCCAAGGAGTCAGTGACAGAACCAGGATCCTGACCCTCATATCTTCCTCTAGCCCTCAAACACCCCCTCCGAACAGCACTGAGTCAGCGTATGAGGACCTGAAAGCGAAACAGAACAGGCTGGCATGAGGGAAGCACCAGCCCCCAGCAAACTGAACAGGGAAGTGAAACTTGGCATGTCTCTCCATGGACAGAGGAGCCCCTCTCCCGCCCAGAGCCTGGCACAAACACTGGCTAACGCTGATGAGCTGAACAGCGCCCACAGAGCAAGTCGCCAGCCCAACAGGCCTTCACCATTCACACCTTTTGCTGTCCACCCCCAGCGGGCTGCCTCCCTGCTCTGACGGAGGGGACCGCTGCTTCCCCTTTGCTCAACGCTCGCCCTGGTCCTGCTCCCTCTGTGGGCAAACTGGCAGCATGTGCCCTCCTGCCTCCCCCGCAATTTACGGGGCACGAATAGGAACTCGCTCACTGGGAATCGCCTGCCTCTGAAGGCCAGCCGGGCATTACACTCTGCGCTGCTACAGCCAGCTTGGGCCGCCAAGGGAACACGTCACTAAGCTGCCTCCGTCTTGCCTCCAAGTGCGTCCAGAGTGCTCTGGCACCCATAACTCTGTCTGGCTCCTGTCCCATGTTTACTGGGCTGGATTACTTCAAGTGCTGATTCCCCGGCAGCTAGAAAGGTTACATCTGATCTGGACAATAAATCAAGGGAGCTCTGTTTACGAGGCCCTAATGCAAAGTCTGGCAGGCCGCTTCATCTTCCCAGCTTCCTCAGAGGCTGCTGATGTCTCTTGTTAAACAAGACACACACACACACACACACACGCGCGTGTGTGCTTTTTGTCCTGCTTGTGTCACCCCTTGTTCTTTACTCCAAGGGGCAGGACCTGCAGCTGAAAGGGACAGGCTGCCCCAGGTCACTCTGCAGTATGGGCAAGGCAGACTGCCTCCAGGGGCCCCCACCACAGGCTGGAATGCACTAGGGCAGCCGGGACAGCATTGCTGACTGCAGGGCAGGGCTGTGGGGTAGAAGAGCAGGGAACCCCAAAGCCCTGATTTGGCCCCCGTCTCTTTCTGGGGCAGAGAGAACTTGACACTCACATGCAAGAGGTTAAAGGCCTGAGACAACCCTCCCTTTGGGACATCAGTTGTTTCCAGAATCGCAATCCGGGCTGGCACAGGGGATGGGGCAGGCAGAGAGCAAGTACGGGAAGCAGCTCAACCCCTGGGGCCCCGTCATGTAGACACTTTGGGGAATTCCCAGGGACTGCAGTGGGAGCTGGGCTTGCAGGATTGGGCCCTCGAGGGGCAGCGGGGCTGGGTGCAAAAGCCCTTGGAGCACTGCGGGAGTGCACTAGGCTGAGAGCAACAGGCCGATGGAGCCCACCACACTGCTGCCCTGGGATTGGGGTATTCAGGCAGGGACCCAGGGATCACAGCTCCCCACCCCTGCGGTTACCTGGAGATAGGTCTTATACTCGATGAGTTTCTCTGTGCCACGGTGCAGCAAGCCGATGTGGGGGTCACATTTCTTCACGGTCTCTCCGCTCAGCTCCATGACCAGCCGCAGGACCCCATGGGCGGCTGGGTGCTGGGGCCCGAAGTTCAGCGTCAGGTTGGAGACTTTCTTCTCCGCCGGAGGGTCCTTGTCTGCTCAGGCATGGGGAGAGCAAGAGAGGCCGTGAGATGGCAGAGCACTCCAGGGAGACGCACGGCCGTCCTGCCCCACTGCACTGGAACTCGCAGGCTGAGACCTCGGGGATGGAAGGGAATTCAGGCCCCAAGGCGCATGCCCCACGGCTGGGCAGCCCTATTCCACCCCTCCCGGCCAGGGCGATTCCCACCACTTCCCTTGCAAAACTGAGGAGTGGAGCCACAGGCCAAGGAGACCTGTCCAGCAGTTCAGCCTTGCAGAGCACTGGGCTTGTCTGTGGGAGTGGCCGCCCCACGCCTGTCGCTCTCCGGCCTCCCTGCTTCTCTCACATTATGCAGGGGGTTCATTTGCTCTCTGGGCAACTCAAGTGAGTGCACCCCACCATTCGCTATGCCCAGCACAAGCTAAAGAGCAGCGAGCACCCCACGAGTCCAGAGGCCGGGAGTGTCCAGCTGTGGTGAGGAGGGAGAGCAGGAACGAAGGGCGAAAGCTGGCTCCCGGCACAGAAGCTCAGCACTTGCTTTGGAGGGGCCACCCAGGAGGAAGCCTCGTCTGGGCCAAACTGTCCCAAACTTGGTCTCTGTCCAGCAGGGGAGCGGGAGGAAAATCTTGCAGGCATCTCATGAAAAAAAAACTGACCACATTTCCCCTCTCTGCACGCCTCCTGGGGCTGCTGAAGTGGGAGAATTCCCAATGTGGCCCTTGGGGGCTTTCCCCTTCCAGCTTGAGTCATTTCCCCTTTGCAGATAGCTCGAGAAGCGTCTCTTTAGCTCAGGTTTCTCTTGGACACTCGCGACCCGAATGCACCGCCCCTTGGAGTCGATAAACTCCAGAGACAATCACATAACAGTCAGAGTAACGGAGCTCAGCGAGGCCAGTTGGAGTCGCTGTAGCATTCACACATGGTGGAATTTCACCACTCGCTGGCAGAGCCCTGGCGATGGGTTAAAGGCCCCGGGCAGCCCCACAGTGACTCAGCACAGGGAACCTCATGTACGGGTTCCCACAATGGCAGGCCTAGAGCTGCTCACCTGGACACACAGCACTAAACCACACTATCTCTCCCCCCGCCCCTCAAAACACACATGAAGAGCAGCAAACTGCTAAAGACAACTCTACAGCCACGCAGCCCATCCACCACCAGGGCCATGCAGCCCACCCAGCTCCTCCCCGAATACACTCCCCCCAACAATGTCTCACACAGAATGAGCATTTGCCTCTTTCTTCTTTCGGCTGCCAAGACCAGAGCATTTACAGGAGGGGAGCATGCCCCTTAATGCATTCTGCATGGGGAGAGAAATCCCTTCCTGACCCCTGCAGCAGTCAGCTTACACCATGAGACACTAGTCAGCTGTCTTTAGCCAAATATTATAGGTTGTACGTTAGGCTGCCTATGATTGATTGCTTTTCAATCCATTGGCAGCACGTCTCAGTGACCAGAAAGACTGTGAATGCATTCACAGGTTCATCTGCCTGCTACTGGGACACTTGGCTTAAAGGGACAAGCCAGCTAAAAATCCCAATCAGTACTTCACGCAAAACGCCTTTTCCTTCTAACTAGCAGCAGCATAAATTACAGCAGTGGTTCCCAAACTGGGGCTCGTAAACCCCTGGGTGTTTGCGAAATATTGCAGGGGGTTCTTGGGAAAAAATTTCCTAATGGCGGACTGAGTTCTCACTAGGGTCTCTGGGCAGCACGGGTCCAGCAGCCTGGAGACCCCGGATTTCCAATAGCTAAGCAGATCAAAGCAAACATATCTATCACACTGAGGAGATTTAAACTTCAAGACTCCTTATAAGAAATGGAAAGGAAGGTAGATATTTTTTGCTGTTTTTAAAATTAAATAGGCAGCTAGTATTGTTTTGAAAATTATTATGAAGAACAAGTTTAAGCTGTTGTAAGTTTAAGCTGTGCATTGTTTGCCTGGACTGCTCAAGACCTGAATGCTTGTGTAGGGAGAACTCTTTGAGTTGGCTTCTTAAATATCTTCATGCTGTTTCACATCTGATACATAAGAGCCTTGTCTTATAACAGGCTTATTCAGAGTGATACAAGCTATGAAAGTGAGATCTTGGAAGAGTGTTGCTGTTTTTATAATGTAATAAAAATACTGTAATGATAATAATTAATAATAAATAGTGAGTAATAAGCATGTCAAAAACAAATTTTATATTTCCAAGATCACTGCTTTTATCATTTATACTCAGATAAAGGAGAAAAACCCTGGAAATATTCATTTTTAGGAAGGGGTTCAGAAGACTTGACATTTTAGTGAAAGGGGTTCACAGGATGTTAAAGTTTGAGAACCACTGAATTACAGCAATGGGAAAGCTTCTATCCTGACTTCTTCCCACTGAGGCTCTCCCCCAGTTTCCTGCATTTGGGGTCTTATCTCACACGCAATGCACTAGGGTCAAGATTTCCAGTGCAGCTGAGGGATGTTTTATGGACTTTAAGACCAGAAACGACTATTCTGAACTTCTAGCCTGACACACATGGCACAAGCCAGAGAATTTCATTCCATGATTCCTGTGTCCAGCCCATATCTTGGGATGGAGCTACAAATCTTTTAAAGAAAATACCTTAAAGACTTCTCCTGACAGAGAATTCACCACACACTTCGGTACATTGTTCCAGTGGCTACCTGCCCTCACCAATAAAGATTCATGCCTTATTTGTAGTCTGAATTAGGCTACCGCTACACTAGAAACTTCAAAGCGCTGCCGCGGGAGTGCTCCCATGGCAGCGCTTTGAAGTGTGAGCATCATCACGTGCGAGCGCTGGGAGACAGCTCTCCCAGCGCTCCTGGTAATCCACCTCCACGAGGGGAATAGCTCTGAGCGTGGCTCCCAGAACTTGGAGCCTGTCCACACTAGCGCTTGAAAGTGCTCAGACTTGCTGCACTCAGGGGGGAGATTTTTCACCCCCCTGAGCCAGCAAGTTAGAGCGCTATAAAATGTAAGTGTAGACGAACCCGTTAGTCTAGCTTCAGTTTCCAGCCACTGGATCAAATTATGCCTTTTTCTGGTAGACTAAAGAGCCATCTTTTATCAGAAACCTCTTCCCAGGGTAGCTGCCTGTAACTGAGCAAGTGACCCCTTATCCTTCTGTGGATAAACTAAACTAATTAGACTGACCTTTTTTTAAGTCTCTCAGGCAGGTTTCCCAGACAGTGAATCATTCCTGTGGCTCTTTTCTGAAACCTTTCCAATTTGTCAACAGTCTGAAGCACGAGCAGCAGAATTACACACAGTATTCAGAAATGGCCGTTCCCCGGCTTATACAGCTAGAGGATCACATAAGCCCTCTTAGCTACTGCATCACACAACTCCTATCCAATTGGTTATCTACCAGGACACACATACATGCAATGCCCAGCCCAACTAGAGCCGAGCACAATTTTTTTTAATGAAGTTTTCGGGGGGGGGGGGGGGGGAAGAGAGGGAAAATGCTGCTTCAGGTCAACTGAAACAATTTGTGACTCAAATCGATTTTTTTCCCCCAGCGTGGCCAGCAAACCCAAACATCAGTTATCCAAGCAGCTCTATTCCTACAGCCTATTCAGAGTCACTGCACTCCAGGATACTGCCCCCCATCCTGTCAGCGTGACCTGCAGTCTTTGCTTGTGTTTGGCTGTGTTAAAACACAGGTTCAAATCAGCCCATCTTACATGGCGATCTCTAGCACTCTGTATAAGTGACCTGTCCCCATCATCACTTCGTGCATGTGTGTTCGGGTTTCAGATGCAACAAAAAGACGTTTCAAATCCAAAATCCTGTTTCCACTTACATTAAAATAAAAGCCATGGGATCATTTCTATAAAAAGGGAGACACTAATTTAAAAAAAAAAAATCTTTAAAAAAAAAAAACCAGACCCAGATCTATTTCTTTAACCAAATCACCTTAAACTAAGGAAGCTCCCTCCACGCTGACCACATCTGTTTTCCCACTATCTCAGCTTGGACAATGTAAGGCAATACGCTCCATGAAGATGCAGGGGTCCATCTACACAAAGCTCACTACAGGATTGGGCCCAAGAAGGCCACTCAGCTGCAAGTCCAGCGATGTCCACGGAGGTGGGACTGCACACCCCAGCAGCAGGTTTGGCTCCAAACTTAAAACATGACAATCACCAATACAAGAGCATCCACATGGTGACAGTGCATTTAATGGGGGAGGCGTCTTCGACAGAACTCACCGTTCCAGGGAGGAGGCACCCACTTCTCAGTCTCCTTGGTGGGGTACATGACCGCACCTGCAAACTGCTGGGCCCACTCGACATCCGGCTGCCACTGCTTTGAGCCTCTGGACACAGAGATAAGGAAAGGGTGTCAAACACAGCAAGTTCATTCAACCTGCCTGTCTGTAGTCTCAGATTCTGTGGGCTTTTAAAGGGGTTGTTGCCAGGCAGATGGAGGAGGAAGGGAGAAAATGGGGACTGAAAGCGAGACTCTGTCTTGGATGAGTGAGCTTCATCCTTGGGAATGGTTTCAGAGTAGTAGCCGTGTTAGTCTGTATTTGCAAAAACAAAAGGAGGACTTGTGGCACCTTAGAGACTAACAAATTTATTTGAGCATAAGCTTTCGTGAGCTACAGCTCCACCAAATGCATCCGATGAAGTGAGCTGTAGCTCACGAAAGCTTATGCTCTAATAAATTTGTTAGTCTCTAAGGTGCCACAAGTACTCCTTTTATCCTTGGGAATGCAGCGGTTTGGCAGCCCGGGAGCCTATTTCTCCATAGTTTGAGGAGCAGCAGTACAAGCTGCCCACACATTACTCCCCACCAACCACCCTCAAGCTTGATCAAGGGGGCCTGTCTAAGGATGAGGGGAGTTCAGTCTCCATGGCCCACTCAATCCTTGGTCTTGCTTCTCTGCCAAGGGGTCAGTTAGCATCCACGGGGCGGTGACTTTTGTGCCATGGATAGTCATGCAGTGGGAGGAAGACAGCCTCTCCACTCATTTCATAAACCATCCAAGTCCAGACTTACGCTGGCAAGATTCGAAGAGGTAACCATGCAGAGAAAAGCTTCATGGCTCATTCCCAAGTTCCTGAGCCAGCTAGTCTCCCAGATCAAGTGTCATCAGCAAGGAAGTCTGAGAAAAACCTCAAACGTGCCTCAATGCGCAGTATGCCCACTCCGTCACAAGGGCACCACGTACACCTGCCCCACAAGCTAGGGGGCTTGTATGACAGCCACCCAGTAGCCACACAGTGACAGGAACCAGTCAGGAGCATAGCAGTTTGTTTGCTGCAGGAGGCAAGTTTCTGGGTCCTGTTTGCAGCAGCAGGAGTAACAAAGTGGACAGCCCCACGGCATGCGCAGAGATCTATGCTAAGAACCAAGTACGGTGTTCTTACTGGGGGCTGGAGAACAGGTCCCCATGTGGGGAGCTAGCAAAGCCCAGGGGGAGGGGATGGATCCCCAGGGAGAGCAGGGTCTCCAGGGAGGGGATGACAATGCCCAGGAGGGTCGGGGGGGCGGGCAAGGGAAGGGTCCCTGAGGAAGAGGAAGATCCCAAGAGAACAGGAGGCCGGGGAGAGGTGCCGAAGAGGCAGAGTAGGATTCCCTAGGGAGGGCAGCAGGAGATCCCAGGGAAGATGGGGTCCCCACCAGGGGAGATGACAATGTCCAGAGGATCCTGGGGGTGCAGAACATGGGGAAGGGGTCCCAAGGGAGGGGCAGGAGGCAGAGGAAGGATCCCCGAGGAATGGGTCGCGGGGGCGGGCAAGGGGAAATCCCAGGGGAGAGATGTGGAGGGTGGGGTGCCGGAGGCAGGCAAGGGGGGCTGCGTGGGGGAGAAGGCAGGGGAGGGGTTCCCGCTGGGGAAGGGGGCAGGGTCCCTGGGGAGAGGACAAGGATCACGAGGGGGGCAGACGGGGAGATCCCAGGAGAGGGAGGAGAAGTCCCCGGGGGAGGGTCGCGGGGGATGGAGGGTGCGGGCAGGCTCCGGGCTGGGTCTCACCTGCTCGGCGCTGCCCCCAGCCGGAGCCCCGGGAGCCATGACCCTGAAGGTGCCCGCAGCCTCCGCAGAGCCCTGAGCGCCGCCATCTTCCCAGCGGCGCCGCGGCGAGCCGGGTCGGAAGTACACGGCCGCCCTCCGCAGCTTCAACCCGGTAGGAAAGGCTGGCGGTGAGCCGCCATATTTAGTGAGGGCAAAGGAGGCGTCTTCGAAATAGCCAGAAAACCAGGCCGCCATCCCCAACAGCGCGGCTGGGTGCCATGTTTATTACGGGCAACATCCGGGACACCAGCTCGAGTCCTTCTCCGTTGACGGTGCCTCCATCTTTTCTATGGGTAATATCCGGGAGACTGGCCTGGCTTCATCGCCCATACAACCCGCCATGCGGAATGGGGGTGGGACACCATCTTTACTTTGGGCACTGGCAGCCTCCCAGCTGGGTCTCCCTCCCAGTGGAGCGGCCTGAAGAGCAGCCGGGAGCCATGCTGGATATGGGCATCCTGGGAGTGATGGGGGGACCTGGCCTGGCTCTGTGATCAGTGCACTCGGGGGGCTTTTCCTGGGGCTGGCCCCCCAGGGCAGGGCCTGGGCAGCCACAGTCTGGGCCCGGCCCCCGAGCGCGGCTCCCCCAGAGCTGGGCGCTCAGTGGGAGGTGGATTTTGGGTCCCCTCTCATTGCCCCCCATAGCTCCCTGCCCCTCCCTCCGCAGAGCCCCCAGCCCTCCCTCCTCCTCTCAGCCCTGCCCCCCCTGCCCCCGCCCGAGCTGCCTGCAGCCCTGAGTCACAGGGCGGCTGGTGCCAGGAATTCTGGGACACGTTCGTTCGTTCAAAGGCCCAAGGCTAAGGCACATGGCTAAGCAGAACCAGAGCGCCATGGGGCTGGGCTTGGAGCTCAGTGCAGCGCTGGGCCCGCGGAGCGGGAGGAGCAGGACCAAGGGCTCCTGCCTGGTGGGATTCCCAGGGATCCTTGTCAGCTGGTTCCTGCTGACTCCAGCTGGCAGCGCCGACAGAGACCAGCAAAGGATCCCAGACTCTACTGGGCCTTTTGCTAAGCTGGGAAGTGCCAGTTCACCTCCTGGCTCAACCCCCTTTGTCTGTCCTTGTGTAGATTATCTATCGCGATTACAGCAACTGTGCTGCTGCTGCCCTTGGGCACTGGGATGTGGCTGCGGAGAGCTGGCAGTGCAGGGGGACACAGGGTCAAGATGCTGCCGTTGGGGTGAAATCCACCACACTAAGCATCTGGGAGAAGGAGACTTAGTCAGCTGCCTGGAGAGCCCTGAATGGGACGTCAAAGGGCTGGAACCAGCTGTGACATCAACTGCAGATGTTCTGGAGACTGGCAACAAGATGAGGCCCTCACCCCACTCAGACCTTCTGCCTTATTGGAGAAGGGCTCTGCTCTGACCCTGCTTTCAACAGTGGGAGCAGTGCACGCAGCCTCTGAGACTCCACACGGGGCAACAGCCAGGACCCCGAGCTTGTGCTCTTCTGAGGGTCAGCGAGGACGCCCGGGAGCCAGAGCTGCTGGGGGATTGTCCTGCAGGAAAAGCACTGAATCAGCCCTGGAGAGGGCACACGGAGCAGCCATCCCAGCCATTCTCCTGGCAGGTAGGGAGGCAGCCGCAGGGTGAGGAGATGGGCTGAGCATGGAGAGAGGGGCTGAGTGTGGAGTGAGCTCAAGGCCTTCGGAAAGGAAAAAGTCTCTTCAGTTGGGTTCTTCAATCACCCACTGGGAACTCACTGCTGCAGGAACTGATGGCCACAAGGGGGCTCCTGGAGCAGGTCTTCAGGCTGAGTCTGACATGACTCCAGCACCTAACCTTTGTCTTTACCCAGCTACATGCCCCTGGCACCCAGCGCCTGCCCTGCAGCCATCTACCCCAGGCGCCCGGCGCCTGCCCTGCAGCCGTCTACCCCGGGCGCCCGGCGCCTGCCCTGCAGCCTTCTACCCCGGGCGCCCAGCCACTGCCCTGCAGCCTTCTACCCCGGGCGCCCGGCCCCTGCCCTGCAGCCTTCTACCCCGGGCGCCCGGCCCCTGCCCTGCAGCCTTCTACCCCGGGCGCACGGCCCCGGCCCTGCAGCCTTGTACCCCGGGCGCCCGGCGCCTGCCCTGCAGCCTTGTACCCCGGGCGCCCGGCGCCTTCCCTGCAGCCTTGTACCCCGGGCGCCCGGCTCCTACCCTGCAGCTTTTAACCCTGGGCACCCAACACCTGCCTGGCAGACTTTTATCCTGGGCGCATGGCTTGGAGGAGGTGCTTGGGGAACTGCTTTGTGAAGGGCTGTGTGTGATGGCGGGTGGTGCACAGGGCTGTGTGTAGATTGTGTCAGTGTGCGCGATGGGAGTTGTGCACGGCATGCACATCTGCAGGCACAGGGCTGTGTATCGATTGTGTCAGTGTGTATCCGTTTGTGGTGGGGGCTGTATGTGCTGGGAGGTTGTGGCACGTATGTCTGACTCTGCAGTAGCGTGTAGCGGGGCCATTGGGCTGTATTGCGGTGGGGTGCCGGGGGTGCTGCTTGTGTTGCCGGGGAGGCTGCGGTGAGTCAGTGGAAATCTTTATTCCCATCCTTAGCCACCGGTGCCAGACAGGCCCTCTGCCCTCCCCCTCTGGGCTGCAGTTTCATCCCTTGCAGACATTCCTAACGAGGCTGGGGGGAGGGGATGGGGCCTGGGCTGTGGTTTGTGGGACTCTGTTTGCTCTTCAAGTGCTGACATCCCATGTGCAGCTGGGAAAGACACCGCAGGCCAGCATCCTCAGCCACCCGCTGCCCTCCTGGCCACAGCGCTGGCTCTCCAGCTGGGGTCTCGCTGACAGGGGCTAGCTCCCCGTCCGGGAAGAACAGAGATAGCCAGGGGACAGGCTAGTCTTTGCTGCCTGGCTTTCCTGTAGGATGCGGGAAGGGCTGGCGCAGGGGGGCCCTGGTCAGTCAATCCCACAGGCAGCCTCAAGTGACCCAGCCAGGAGAGGAAGCTGCTCCCTCTGCCTTTTCCTTCCTTGCACATCCTCTGTGGCTGCCGTTCAATTTAGCACCAGTGACAGGGCCCTGTAGGGAGCCTCTGTTTACCCACAAATACGGTAGGGTGGCTGGCTGCCACTGGGCTCAATGCCCATGATCTGGGGCGGCCTTTACACCTGTGCAAAGTGAGAGGCAAATGCCGCCAACTGGGGATTCCCCACTTGCACCGGGAGCCTTGCACCCAAGTCAAGCCCACTGTGCTCTGGTCCTGATGGCAAGCGACCCGCAACGGGGGCAGAAGGGGACGTGAGTTGCCATGGCTCATTGCTGAGACCATAAGCAAGGGGGCTGCTGCTTGGCCAGGACCGAGGCTGGCTCCTGTGTTTCGCAGCATCTGAGAATAGTGCAGCCCTGTCACCGCTGGGCTGGGCGGCACTGGGGCTACAGCCCCAGCACGGAAAGGTGCCATCAGGTCCCTGTCTGATCGCTGTGCCTTAGAGGGAGTGTTCTGCAGAACACCTGAGGGGCCTGCTCACCCTTTAACCACCACTGGGCTGCATCTGAGCGCACACCATGATTGGTGGCCCCAGAGGACTGATGCCCTCAAAAGAGGCTGATGCTGGAGGAGGCACAGATTCCTGGTAACGGTGTTTTGGAAATAATCTGGAAAGCTCCAAGAGGAAGCACCCATTGTGTCCAGCCCTACTCTCTAGCTGGCAGCTGTATTAGCTACTGGCTACAGAATTCCTGGGGCTCAGAAGAAGTGTTCTCCAGTGTATTGAGCGGAGGACTGACAGTCAGGCCTCCTGGGCACTATACTGGCTCTGTCATTGACTTGCTGTATGGTCTTGGCCCAGCCACTTCCATGTTCTGTGCCTCAGTTTGCCCACCTGTGAAATCAGGGCAGTAGCCCAAACCACCCCACTTCCAGCCCATGGTCATGTGGGTTTGGTCAGTTTGACCCAGCTTGGGCTTGGCTGTAGGTTTGGGTTCAGTGAAGGGCAGTGTAGTGAGGGTTCAGTCACAGTGAGACTGGGGGTTTGGTTAAGCAGTGTGCTTCTCCCAGTTCCTTCCTAGCACACAGCTCCTCCCGGGGGTGGTTGACACAGGCATCTCCATCCAGCTGAGACCTGCAAAATCCCACCCGGATAATCCCCGTTGCTCTGGAGTTGGAGACTCCCCCAGAGGAGCTGAGGGGCCCCATCTCTGAACCTAGAATTATGGCATTCCGTGTGGCCTGGGATTTCAGTTTAGTGATCCCCCCCCCGCCCCCTCCTCCCCCCAGCGCCTCCTGCCCATCTGAGGACCCTGCCGATCAGCACCTCCTCCTCCCTCCCAGTGCCTACCGCCAACCAGCTGTTTTGCAGCACCTGGAGGTGCTGGGGGGAGGAGCGAGAGTGCAGCACACTTGGGGGAGGGGGCAGAACTGGGTGGGGAAGAGGCGGGGCAGGTGGGAAGAGGCAGGGCAGGGATGGGACCTTGGTAGCTTGGAGCTTACCGAGTGTTTGCAAAGGCTTGCAGGCCCCCTTGGCAGTGGTGAAACGAGATGGGGGGGCTCTTATCACGCCTGCTAAGCAGGAGGGGGAGCAGGGCTCAGCCTGGCCATAACCCCTCGCTATAACCTGGCGGCATCCGAGCCACACCCCTCTCTTTGTGTCGTCCGAGGGCAGGAGAGATCAGCTCTTACTGACAGTCGTTGCTGCCTGGTCTACACTAAGAACTTAGATCAACCCAGCTACAACACCCTGTTGTGAAAAATCCACCCCCCTGACCAATGTAGTTAAGCTGACCTAACCCCCAGTGTAGACAGCGCTAGTATCCGCCCAGGGTTTGCTCTGTCCCAAGTCTATCCCAGGTCAAGGCTTTAGTCAGCGTGGTGCCAATCTCCCTGCTCAACAAAGCTCCTGTTTTCTCTCCCACCCAGCTCAGATTTCCATCTCATCCCTGCTTTCTCACATGCCTGGACCGTGTACATTGGATAAATAACCGAGTCTTAACGTCCTGTCTCCAGTGCAGCTGAAGGCCGATTTGCGCCTGAGCTTGTACTGAAGGTGTTCCAGGGCTTATCTCTTGCTGTCACATTTCTGCACGTTGCAGAACTGGAGGGTGGCTAACCCCTTGGTTGAGCTGAAGACAGAATCTCTCAGGTTTCACGAGGGGGAGGCGGCTGGAAAGCTCAGGCCAAAGAAGCTGAGCTCTTCAATGTGGGTTTGGTTTTTTTCCCAGCAAAGATGTTCCTCATGTTTGGCTCAGAATCCTCTAGGCAGTGGTCCCAGCTCCAGGCTAATGTTACTAGCACAGACAGCACGGGGCTTGGAACCGCTGCTGCACTGGCCTTCCTTGTCTGAACCCACTGTGCTGGGCAGGGTGAGCCACAGGGCTGGTGTGTGTCAGGATGGAGTTTGGGTCTGGGCCCAGCCTGGAAGAAAGGCAGAGCCGTCCCTAGGATACGGCAAACTGGGGCGACCGTCCTGGGCCTCGCGCTTTGGGGGGCCCTGCGCTTCGTGAGGAGGTGGGCGGGGAGGTGAGGCAGCAGATGGCCAGGCGAGTGGGGGGAGTCAAGGAGGTGCCCCCCTAACAACCTCCTCCTCCCCCCAGCGCCTCCTGCCCATCTGAGGACCCTGCCGATCAGCACCTCCTCCTCCCTCCCAGTGCCTACCGCCAACCAGCTGTTTTGCAGCACCTGGAGGTGCTGGGGGGAGGAGCGAGAGTGCAGCACACTTGGGGGAGGGGGCAGAACTGGGTGGGGAAGAGGCGGGGCAGGTGGGAAGAGGCAGGGCAGGGATGGGACCTTGGAGAAGGGGTGGAGTGGTGGGGCGCCTGGGCGGAGCTGAGGGGGGAGCACCCAATGGCAGATAGAAACTCAGTCCCACACCCCTTTAGGGACAGCCCTGGAGAAGGGTGATCTGTTTCGGCCACTGGCAGGGCCAGAGCATGGGGGCCCTGGACTAGCAGTTTGCATTGGGCATGAGTCAAAGGTCCAGAGGTCAGGAGCCAATTACCAGGGATCAGACCGGGTTGGAATGCCAGGAGATCAGAATCGAGAGGGAAACTAGAGGGCAGGAGTCAAAAGTCAGTTACCAAGAGTCAGGATACCAGTAGGTCAGGAACCAGGCACCAGAAACAAGTAACCAGACCAGGGGTTCCGTGGCAGGGTAAAGCCCAGTGGTATAGAAAACTTCCTGTTTCCTCCTCTGGCTTAAATAGGGGCTGCAGCCCAACCAGAATCCTTGTTTCTCTCCCCATCAGAGCATAGGGCTGGGGCTTGTGACCTAGTTGGCCTTCATGGACCCTGGTCTCAGTGACTGTCTGTGAGATGCGGGGTGGAGGATTGGAGTGTGGTGATTCCCAGGACCCCCATAGATGCTGGTTTGACACCCACAGGCCTGACATCAGCCCCTCCTCAAAGGTGTCCTCTGGGCACTGTGGGTCCAGGCTTCTTGGGGTGGTTCTCATGGATAGCTTGCATTAGGGTGGGAGCATGAATGTTTTCCGCTGGCTCCCATGTACACTCCTTAGGGCCATAGCCTTCTCAGTCAGTCAGGTATAAACCTTTACCCTGCTGGTGTTTAGAATCCAAGACCTCACGCACGACATATTCCTTGTGGTCTTGTACGTGCATTGGTGGGAGAGGCGAATACTTGGTAGGGGGTTTCAGGAGGAATATGTGAATTCCAGATGGATCTTGAGAGATTGGAGTAGGTGTAGTTCATCAGCGACCAGGTTAACTTGGCAAAGGATTTGATAAGGGCCAAGGAACTGGAAGTACAATTTATACAAGGTTACCTTAATATGGACATGCTCTGCCAAGAACTACAATTTTTGTCCCACTGAGTAGATGGGGCTTGGTTGATGATGTTGGTCTGCGTGTCGCTTGTTGTTGTGGCCCTTACTTCTTCTGGATTTGATGAATATTCTGCACTAAGTCCAAGACAGTCAGGTTAGGAGAGGTCATAGGTAATTGTGGGTGGAAAGGGAGATGGTAAAGTTGGCAAAGGAACGTGATCTGTGTTATTGTATGCATACTCCACATAGAGTAACAGCAAGGGCGAATCATGCAGATGTGGTTAATGCAACATCGTAGGTATTGCTCTAAAATCTGATTATCTCTTTCCGTCTGGCTGTTGGACTGTGGGTGGTAAGTGGTGGAGAGGAGCAGCTGGACCCCCAGGAGACATAGGGCCTCACGCCAGAATTGGGATGTAGATTGTAACCCTCAGTCAGAGGTGATGCGATCTAGTAGACTATGGAGAAGAGCCACATGGCTAATCCACAGCTTGGCTGTCTCTTTAACAGAAGGTAGCCCAGTGCAGGGCATACAGTGGGCCATTTTGGTGAGATGGTCTACCACTGTTAAGATTGTCAGGAACCTATTGGATTCTGGGAGCTCCATGATAAAATCCAATAGGCGCCCAGGTTGGGGTGGAGTGTCTAGATCAGGGGTGGGCAAACTACGGCCTGGGGGCTGCATCTGGCTCTCCAGACATTTTAATCTGGCCCTCAAGTTCCCGCCAGAGAGCCAGGTCCGGGGCTTGCCCTGCTCCATGTGGCTCCTGGAAGCAGCGGCATATCCCCCCTCCGGCTCTTATGCATGGGGCAGTCAGAGGGTTCTGCATGCTGCCCCCACCCCAAGCACAGCCCCCGCAGCTCCCATTGACAGGGAACCACATGTTCCAAACCCCACAGCCCTGCCCAGGCAGAAGTCAGGTTTGTCCTAAACAAAAGAAGGAATGTGTGCTTGTCTTAATTTGCATTTAAGCAGTAAACAGTCATCTAGCAGGGAGAGAAAACAAAAGGAAGTTCAAACAGGTGGGAAAAAACAGCAGGGAACATCCTTCCACGTCGACTCTTTGTCTCCTGGGTCTCAGCAAGGGGGGGGGGACTGTCCAGAGGGGGACTGACACTATAAAAAGGAGAGAAACATCCCAAGGCACCCCTCTCTCTTTCTCCCTGTCCATTGCATTCACTGCACCCAAAGAGATAAAGGAAGCAGACTTGGACTCTGAGGGAGGGATCCTGACCTAAAGACTGCTGAAAGCATGTGGTGAGAAAACTTTGTTTTGAATCTAACCTAGTTTAAGTTAAGCACCAGTGCACGTTTTATCTTTATTTTTCTTGTAACCATTTCTGACTTTTATGCCTCATTACTTGTATTCACTTAAAATCTCTCTCTCTGTAGTTAATAAACTTGTTTTACTGTTTTATCTAATCCAGTGTGTTCAAGATGAAGTGTCTGGGTAACTCCATTTGGAGCAATACGTTGTTTCCATACTATTCCCTTAAAGGAATAATGGACTTAATATATTTGCACTGTCCAGGAGAGGGCTGGGCAGCACAGGACATACATTTCGGGGGCAAATCTAGGATTTGGAGTCACCCTGCAGTATAACCAAGGTTGGTAAGAGCCAAGGTGTGACTGGCTGGTTGCAGCACACACATAGACATAGCTGGGGGTGACTTGCATGCTGGAGGCTGCGAGTCGCCCAAGCTAGAGGCTACAGCAGCAAAGAAGTGTAAAGGGCACTTGAGGTTACAGGGCAGGTGTGACACAGCTATTCATTGGTCTGGATTGTACCCTGGTATGTCACAGACCCCCTCCCAAGTGTTGTGTGATTCCCTCTCGCTGGCAGCTAATTCGTCAGGCAGGTTCAACAAGGACAAGTGCAGAGTCCTGCACTAAGGAAGGCAGAATCCCATGCACTGCTACAGGTTGGGGACCAAGTGGCTAAGCAGCGGTTCTGCAGAAAAGGACCTGGGGATTACAGTGGACGAGAAGCTGGATAGGAATCAGCAGTGTGCCCTTGTTGCCAAGAAGGCCAACAGCATATTGGGCTGCATTAGTAGGAGCATTGCCAACAGATCAAGAGAAGTGATTATTCCCCTCTACTCGGCACTGGTGAGGCCACACCTGGCGTATTGCGTCCAGTTTTGGTCCCCACACTAAAGAAGGGATGTGGACAAATTGGAGAGAGTCCAGGGGAGAGCAACAAAAATGATTAGGGGGCTGGGGCACATAACTTATGAGGAGAGGCTGAGGAAACTGGGCTTATTTAGTCTGCAGAAGAGAAGAGTGAGGGGGGATTTGATAGCAGCCTTCAACTACCTGAAGGAGAGTTCCAAAGAGGATGGAGCTCGGCTGTTCTCAGTGGTGGCAGATGACAGAACAAGGAGTAATGGTCTCAAGTTGCAGTGGGGGAGGTCTAGGTTGGATGTTAGGAAACACTATTTCACTAGGAGGGTGGTGAAGCACTGGAATGAGTTACCTAGGGAGGTGGTGGAATCTCCATCCTTAGAGGTTTTTAAGGCCCGGCCTGACAAAGCCTTGGCTGGGATGATTTAGTTGGTGTTAGTCCTGCTTGGAGCAGGGGGTTGGACTAAATGACCTCTTCAGGGCTCTTCAAATCCTAATAGTCTAATTGTCAAAACCAAGGCAGAACGAATCAGTATGACTAGGTTCTGGGGAAGAGCAACATTCAGGAATTTGTGGAGCTTGAGGATGTGGGCTAGTTCCTGGCTAGGTCCATGTGCTTCAATATCAAAGCTCCAGGACAGGGCTTCAGCCTTGCCGTTGCTGGTGGTACATAATAATGAAGTCGAACTGCAAAAAGAATAGAGCCACCAGAATTGCCATTGGTTTAACGCCTTTGCCCTGCACAAATACTCCAGTTTCAGTGGTCAGTGTATATTTGGACTGGATGATGAGCTCCTTCCAAATAACATTGCCACTCCTCCAATTCCACCTTATTGGCTAGGCGCTCCTTATCCAGGATCCTGTAGTTACATTCGCTGGGATAAGCTTCTGCAAATAGGCACACGGGTGTATTTTTTGTTCGGGTCTGTGTCGCTGAGTCCCAATTGTCTTATTAGAGGCATTGGCTTTGACCAGAAAGGCTCACGTGGCACTTGGGTGGGCCAGTAGGAGTGCAGTGGTAAATGTGAGTTTCAGCTGCTCAAATGCACACTGGGTTTTGGGGGACCACAAGAACTGGGCATTCTTCTGGAGCAGAGCAGTGAGGGGCCCACCTTGTTTTGAGAGGTGTGGGATAAACTGCGGCTAAGAACTGATGAACGCTAAGAAGCGTGTAAGTCAAAGGTCATGTGGGGGGTAGTCCAGTCATGAATGGCCTGGACCTTACAAACCTCCTGGTATTTCGGGGGCGGGGGGGAAGATCTGGTGTAGTTTTGAGGCCTCCCCTGCATGGGCCATCACCCCTGCCTGCACCTCACAAGATCCAAGCGCTGGAACAGCATTTACCAGCCTCTGTACGCAGAATGCAGCCGGAAAGCTGATTTCTTGTTTTTGCAAGTGGATGAGGGGATGATGATGGGTCAGCCAGGGAATTCCAAGAATCGGGGGAAGTTCAGGGACTGAAGTGTGCTGAACTTTATTGTCTTGTGGAGCCCTTGGATCGCTGCTTCCAGAAGGGCTGAAGGCAGAGGAGACCCAGCAGTAGTTTCTCTGGAACGACCTTGCGTTGCCAAAGGATTTGCAGCGCTGGGGCTGTTGCTACGTCTATGAAGTTGTTGATTCAGGAACTGCTGACAAGAGCCCATTGGAGCAGAATCCATTGGTCTGTCTGGGGAACATGCAGCTGATCAGGTACCTGCAAGGGAAGGTTGTCCTGATGTAGTGCAGGACGAGTCCCAGTCAGGACTGAAGTGTGGGGGACTTTCTTTTCTTCAGAGCCTAGGCCCTTTCCCCTAGGCCCCTTAGCAGGCCTGGGCCATCTTGTTTCCCGGACCCTTTGGGTCTCACGTGGGACAGACAGAAATAGAGCAGCCCGACTCCCCACAATAGAAGCACAGGTAGTGCTGACAGCAGCATTCCCTTTCCTCAGGGCCACGTCCACTGCATCAGTTAGGCAGGAACTATGGGCGTCAAGGGAACAACACATGGATGGGGGGTTTACAGGGATCCCCTTTTTTCCCCCCCTTCTTTCACACAGCTGGTTAGCTATACAAAGAACAGGCATTTCAACTTTCGGGCATCTCCACAAGGGCCACCATTTATTTCTGCCAGCCAACCCCACAGAAAGTGAGGCAGTTGCACTGCCCTATTCCGTTTGATATCTGCTATGAGACTGCAGAAGTGCACCACATAGGTACCCTGCCCTACCAGAGTTTCTGAGGAGCAGCCTTGGCTTTTGGAGCCCAGTGCGGATCGTTGGATGTTACAGACACGGACTGGAGGAAAGCACTCCAGTTCAACAGCACCAGGCTGTCCAGCAGGGGGGAGGACCCATCTAGTGCTTCTCCCATCAATAGGCTGATGCCCAGACTCACCTTGGACAGATCAGAGGCACAGGTCTGGGGGGCACGTCAGGAAAAGGAACATAAAACCCAGAACCACTGGCAGGACCCATCAAAATGTTTTGGCATGGGAACATAGGACCCTGTTCAGGGCAGGCCACTTCAAAGCATTCCTGGAGTGCAATGCTGTCTGCTTGCAGCTGGTTGACTTGTTCCTGGAGTAGCTGGTTCACTATGGTGAGCTGTGCACCCCAGTCCTGCTGCCTGATGGTGAGCAGCCCTTTCAGGTGAGTCTGATGATTCCAGAGGCAGTGGCTGGGCTGCTGGGTCCATTCCTCTCACGGTAGACCCACTCCTGCAGTTACAGTGGTCCATACAAGCTGTCGGGGCCAGGGCATGGGCAGCTTGGCCTAGCAGTTAGTGTCAGGCGCCGGCTGAGGGGTCAGGAGCCATTTACCAGGAATCAGTCAGGGTTGGAATGCCAGGAGATCAGAATCGAGAGACAAACGGAGGGCAGGGATCAAGAGTCAGGGTACTGGGAGGTCAGGATCAGAAGGCAGGAAACAGTATCTACCAGGCTCACAGTCCACAGCAGGGTGAAGCCCAGTTGTACTGACAACTTCCTGTTGCCTCTTCTGGCTTAAATAGGGGCTATGGACCAATCAGGACCCTTGGATCTCTCCCAATCAGACTGTAGGGGTGGGGCTTGTGCCATGGTTGGGCTTCATGGACACCAGCCCCAGCTGCTGTCTGTGAGTGCTGCATGGAGGACTGGAGACGTGATGACTCCTAGGACCTCCAGGCAGTGCCGGGTTGACAATGGGGCCAGTGGCGCTGGACCCGTGCTCAGAAGGGGCCCTGGCCTGCTCTGCTTGCACTGTGCCCTGAGACCCCACCAGCCCGCAGGCTCCCCCTGGACCCCTTGCTCCTCTCGGCCTGCCCGCCAGCCGGCAGAGGGCTCCTCTTCAGCCCCTGGCCCCACCTGCCGGCTCCTCTCTGCCCCCTGGGCAGACCCCAGTGTACTTCTGGCTCTGGGCAGTCTCCGCTTCCCTCCACCTGTGGGGCCCACCTGTCTCCCCGGAGCTGAGCCACCTGGGACTGGGGCAGAAGCCTGGCCAGTCTCGGCCAGTTGTGGGGGGGACAGTGTGGGAGGCTTGGCTGGCCCCTCCAGGCAAGTCCTGAGGGAGCCCGTCCAGGCCAGGCCCTGGCCTGGCTGATCGCACCACTCCCAAGGGGCCAGAGCGATTCCCCAGCCCGGGACCCCCTTCTGAGCAGTCGCCTCCCAGGGGGCTGGTGAGTGCGGCTGGTAGGCAGGGCGTGGGGGAGCGGATCTCTGGAGGGTGGGGGGGTGGGGAAGATCTGCATGTGTTGGGGCACTAGAGAGTGGGGTTCTGTGTGGGTTGCTGGGCAGTTGTGGTGGGACTGTGGGCAGGGGGTCGCTGGACAGGGGTGGTGTTGGCCAGGGCGCTGTGCATTTGTGGCAGGATCTGGGGCGAGGTGATGGGCATAGCAGGTCTGGGAGGCTCTGGTCTGAGGGAATCGCGGGGTCGGGGGGTTCCGCTGTTAGGCAGGGGGGATGTGTGGCGCGGCATGGCCTGCCCCTGAGGGGAAGGGGCATGCTGGCAGCACAGGGCTGGGGGCAACTGCCGGTTTGTAAATGGCGCCCTCGCACTGGTCTGGGTGGAGCAGGGCCGCCCCTGCCATAGCATGTCCCCGGCCAACCCCTCGCTCTGGGGACCGACACCCCCCCCCCCCCCGGCACCATGCTCCATTGCCCTCATGGGGCCCAGAAATATGCTTGGCACCAGGCCCACGTAAGGTTAATCCAGCCATGGACCCAGGTTCGAGACCTGCAGAGCCTGACAGCCACTGGCACAGCAGGGAGGGTGGTGCCTCTGCAGAGGAAGATGTTGCACAAAGGAAAGGCCAGCTGGGTCTGAGAAACCTGGGACATGGAGGCCTGAATGACGGGGCAGAGCTGTCAACTGCAGTCCCCATCCCAGAGCTTCAGGCTCTTTGAGATCCCTGGGCCCAGGTCCTAGACCACCTTAAAAACAGGGACCGAGACCTTGAACTTGACTCTGTTCTAAGGGAAGCCCGTGCAGGGCATGGAGGATGGTCGACTGTGCTCATGGTAGCCCGTGCTGCTGAGGGGTTGTGCTGCGGTTTTCTGCAGACATTCGAGGGCTAAGAGCTGCTGGTTTCCTGCCCAGGCCAATTGCCTTGCTGGCCGCCAGACACAGGTGATAACGGGGCGTATTGCTGACCCAGTGCCTTTGCCAGAGGAGTGGAGGAGACCAGCTGCAAAGCCTGGAACCCTCCGGACGGGATCAGACACTGATGCCCACCTGCCCTTGACGGCACACAGCAATCCCCGAGGAGCGGCTCTCTCTTGCAGTCACCGTGGGATGTGGAAAAGCTGATGCCGCTAGTAATACACCTCATGTAACAGGCAGGATGACTGGGAGCTCCCAGAAGTGTGGTTCTCCTCCCTGGCTTTCCAGCCCTTGTTCCTGAGCTGCTTAATCCACTTAATGCTGCCGGCCTCTTGGCTAGCTCCCGCTATGCGTGGTCATTCCAGGAACCCATGCTGAAGTCAAACATTTCGCTGGCCTGGCGCCAGAGATTCTCCGAATCTGGCCGTGCTCCCGCGACCAGGGAGCAGCACGCCTGGTAAAGGGCTTCTTCGTGTCAGTCAATGGCCGTTGCAAACACAGAGGAGGCTCTCTCAGCTTGCCGCTCAGCGGCCACAATAAAATGGAAGGGCTAAGCACAACGGGTTAAACCAGGGGTCTGCTTCCATTTTCTGGGAGTCAACTGGCCAGTCGTGGGATAGAAAGAACAAAGGGCGCGATCACAGGGGATTGTGGGATGGCATTGGAAGGCCATTAGGACCCAAGTCTGGGGGGGCCCAGTCCCAAGCCCAAGATGAGTCCACACCGCAAAACAAAGGAATTTGGACCCTGAGACCTGAAGGGCATAGGCGCCGACTCTGTGGGTGCTCCGGGGCTGGAGCACCCAAGGGGAAAAAATGGTGGATGCTGAGCACCTACCGTCAGCCCCCGCAGTCAGCATCTCCCCCTCCCTCCATCCCTGTGCCTTCCACCCACAGCAATCAACTGTTTTGCGGCATCAGGAGGCTCGGGAGCGGGAGGAGTGAGACATGGTGCTTGGGGGAGGGGTGGAGTGGGGCCGGGGACAGGGCAGGGGTGGGAAGAGGCAGGTGGGGACTTGGGGAAAGGGGTGGAGTGGGGGCAAGGCCTGGGGCAGAGCCAGGGGTCGAGCACCCCCCGGCACATTGGAAATTTGGCACCCATGATGCAGGGGCTTAGGCTTGAACCCTCCTAGGGCCCTGGCCCAGAATTGGGTGTAGACAGAAGGGGGGTTCGGGCTGCAGCCTGAATCTGAGCCTGGCCTTACATGCAGTGTAGCCACACCCTGTGTGGGTGTGACCCCCACTGCAGCCTTTCCCTTTGTGCTGTAGCCTCCATATTGGCCTGGGACAGCCAGGGCGGGCGGGATACAACCAGTCTCTCCTGCCGGTCAGTCTGTACTGCACCCCTGGGTGCTCAGGCGAGGGTGGGACACGGCCAGGAGAGAGATGTCCAGGGCCATCCACTCTGGTTGTCCCTCAATTATTGGCCCCATCGACAAGAGCCCCATCCCTGCTGCGTCAGCTCCCCCTGCTGTGGTATGTGTCAGCCCCCAGCCGGAGGGCCCTGTGCTCCCTAGGTGGCGACAATGGGGCTGCAAACTCCTGTCCTTACCTCTGGAGTGCCCCCTGCTGACCAGATGCAGAATTGCAGTGGACTTGGCCTCTCATGCTCCCTGTGATGGCTACTTGCTTGGACTGAGGATAGTCCTAGCCGATCTCTTCTCTGGTCTCCCTGGCTGGGCTCAGGCCTCCAACCACGTCACACACAGTGCAGTCCCCTTCCGGGGGTTAGTCCTAAACCAAAAGGTCCCTGGCCCCTCCTGAGCTTGCCTCTGATCCTTCCCCCTTTGTCAGGGGGCTGGCCAGGCAGGCTATCCCCTGCAAGGAGCCTACCCTTTAACCTGACTTTCCACTCCTCATGGGCGTCCACAAACCCTCGCTCGGGGTTCCCCCACCCGCTAGGAGCTCCGCCCCAAGGAATGAACCCTACCCAGAGCTCTGTCCCAGCCACGGCCAGTCTTAAACTGCCAGCCCTTCCTCCAGGCCTTTCCCCAGCGCGAGAGAACTCCCCCAGCGCCTCTCCTCCAGCAGAGAGCTCTCTCTCAGCTCCTTGTCCCCGCTAGCCCTGGCTCCTCTGGTCCAGGGGCAATCTCTGCGCTGTGGGACCTGTTCCCGTGCAACTCAGTGTGTGGAAAGCCTCTCTCCAGTGCAGTCTGTCTGTGTGACCGTGTCGCCGCGCATTTAGAACACCCCCCCTTAGCACAGTGCTGGGGGGGCCCTTGGAGACCGTCTCCTACGAAGCTGGGGCTCTGCTGGGGGACCAGGGTCTGAGCTGAGAGGAGGCTGCTGGGGAAGCCCTTTAATGCAGGGCGACCGACAGCAAAGCATGACTCTGTTGGCTTGGGGAGGGGACACTTTAAAGGTTCTTGGGGGATTGTGCTGTCATGTGATCTCGCAGCCCATGGATCAGCTGGGGTGAAGGGCTGGCTACGCAGGGAGGTGGAGCAGGGCTGGCTGGGCTACCAGCACTGCAGCCACCCGGCCAGCACCTTTTCCCATGCTTGGAGCCATTAAATCAAGAATGGCCATTTTCCTAGGAGCCCCGTGCTGGCTCTGCCACCAGCCATTGGGCTCAGTGCAGGCCCCGCGGGAGCTCAGATGGGGTAATCGGCATGGTCCTTTCTGGCCTTAGACTTGGCATCTTTCAGCCCCGGAACACGCCGGTCTGCTCCTACTGACACACTGCCCTGCCTGTGACACCTCCCCGCAGCCAGCGAGGGCCAAGCAATGACGTGCTTCATGGCGCTGCAATCAAAGGGAACATCATCCGGAGAGGAAAGCAGCTCTTCCCAGGCAGCACTGCCAGACAGCCCAGGGAGGAGCAGCCACTGACCCGCAGAGCTGCTGGGAGCACGACCGCCTTGGCCAGCACTGGCTGCTCCTGGCTAACTCGCCGCCTTCTTCTCCTAGCTATCAGTCCATCCCAGACACCCCCCTCTGTCTATCTATCCCCGTACACCCCATCTATCTATCCCTGTACACCCCATTTATTGATCTACCTTATTGATCCATCAATCTGTCTATCCCTGTACATCCCATCTATCCATCTCTATCCCTATACACTCCATCTATCCATCTATCTATCCCCATACACCCCATCTATCTATCCATCCCCAGACGCACCTCTCTCTCTCTCTCCAGACACACCCATCTATCTATCATACACAGCCCGCATCTGTCATACACAACCCGCTTCTTATTTCTTGTTTATTCTTCTCTCTTTCTCTCTCTCTCTCTCTCCCCAGGCAGCTTACGTCAGGGCTCAGTGTCCCGCATCTCGAAGCCCTGGCATTGAATGGGAATAGATCTGCCTGGGATCACAGATGCACAGAGACAAGCCGGGCCTTCCCCCTCGCTACCCCCCTCCCCAGCCCCCTGCCGGTGACGCAGTGCAGCTGTGTCACTGCAGCGCACATCTGGGCCATGATTCACACGGGAACAGTCCACTCTGTCCCTTTCCTAGGTGAACATGGGAAGGGTTCAGGACGTTTCCTACTCCTCACTGGTATCCACAGAAACCCCCCCAAAAAGAGCTCACAGTTGCCAGATGCCTTCCCCTCCCCCCTCCCCTGGAGTCCTTGTGGAGAGGCAGGAATTAGATCTATTTACAACACTGATGGTTTCCAGATGTGACTCAAACCTGTGTCAGCAAAAGAAAAAAGGCCAAAGCGACTCAGGCTGGAGAGAGGGAAATAACAATGGAGGGGGAGGCAGAGCACACCAGCTCCAGAGAGCAACAAAGGAACTGAGCAAGGATGCTCGGAGCCCCCCCTGCCCTTCACAGAGCGCAGCACTGGGCTGTGGGGATCGGGGCTCACAGCAAGGAAAGGAAAGTGCAGGACAGGGGGGCTGGGTTGGAGCCCCATTGGGGGACCTGAGAAGCAGGGCTCGTGGAGATGTACAAATACAGTGACACAGCACAGCTGTTTGTCGGAGCTGGGTGAGCCAGGCATCTCAGGGCCTGCTAGCAGTGGTGAAGTAGTCACCGAGCCGACAGGGCCGTGTCCGGGGGCCCTGAAAAAATGGGCGCCCCCAGCTGCTCTGCCCACCTAGAGCTCCTGCTGAGGAGCAGGGGAAGCCCCCGCACCCTGACCCCACTCCCCAGCAGGAGCACTGGGCAGGGAGGTGGGATGTGACAAGCCTCAGCACCCCAACCCCATTTCCCCAGCAGGAAGAGGTGGGGAGGGGCCCCCACTTGCTCTGGCCCAGGGCCCCAAAAAACCATAATCCACCTCTGCTGCTAGGCAAACGCAGCTGTCTCTGTAATATGGATGGCACCTGCATCCTCCCCACCTCAGTTTCCCCATCTGTATTTTTGTTTTTCATGGCCCTTCTCTGACCACATCCAGATCTCAAAGCACTTTACAAACCCCAGTAAATTCAGCAGCCTCACACTACAAGGAGGTGGCTCCCACTGGGGAGATGGAGGCATAGGGATTTGGCCAACATCACAGAGGGAGTCAGTCGCAGAGACAGGGATAGTACCCAGGTGTCCTATGTCCTTTGTCCTATGGTTGGCCCAAGACACTCCTGCCCTGCTTCCCAGGGTTGTTGTTAAGCAGAGTCACGGATACCCAGGCAGGAGGCACTACACCTGGAGGTTGCAAAGTTATTACTGGAACATGCAGCAAGCTCTCCAGGCCTGGTGGGTGAGGGGGGCAGAAGGTTTAACCCATCCAGAGAGGTGCTGTGCCCTGCAGGTCCTGGCACACTGCTGGGCACATAGGGGTGTCCATGTTGAGAGGTTTCTCCAGCCGCTCGCAGTGCTGGGCGGGGCTAAGCAGCAGTTCTGCAGAAAAGGACCTAGGGGTTACAGTGGATGAGAAGCTGGATAGGAGTCAGCAGTGTGCCCTCATTGCCAAGAAGGCCAATGGCATATTGGGCTCTATTAGCAGGAGCATTGCCAGCAGATCAAGGGAAGTGATTATTCCCCTCTATTCGACACTGGTGAGGCCACACCTGGAGTACTGTGTCCAATTTTGATCCCCACACTACAGAAGGGATGTGGACAAATTGGAGAGAGTCCAGCGAAGGGCAACAAAAATGATTAGGGGGCTGGGGCACATGACTCACGAGGAGAGGCTGAGGGAACTGGGGTTATTTAGTCTGCAGAATAGAAGAGTGAGGGGGGATTTGAAAGCAGCCTTCAAATACCTGAAGGGGGTTTCCAAAGAGGATGGAGCTCGGCTGTTCTCAGAGGTGGCAGATGACAGAACAAGAAGCAATGGTCTCAAGTTGCAGTGGGGAGGTCTAGATTGGATATTAGGAAACACTATTTCACTAGGAGGGTGATGAAGCACTGGAATGGGTTACCTAGGGAGGTGGCGGAATCTCCATCCTTAGAGGTTTTTAAGGCCCGGCTTGACAAACCCCTGGCTGGGATGATTTAGTTGGTGTTGGTCTTGCTTTGAGCAGGGGGTTGGACTAGATGACCTCCTGAGGTCCCTTCCAACCCTCATCTTCTATGATTCTATGCGCTCTGTATTCTTGCTCTGATATTGATCTCTTCCAAATCTCTCACTCTCATTTTATCTCAGGCCACATTACCTGCCAGTACATTCCATCGGCAGAACCCCCCATGCGCACAGTTGCAGGACGTACAGGCCCTGTCAGTGTGGGAGCTCATTCACTGTGCATTGCAGGACTGCCCATGCTCCCGGCTGCAGGACGTACAGACCCTGTCTGCATGGGAGCTTAATCGTTCACTGTGCACTGCAGAACCGCCCGTGCGCCCAGCTGGAGGACATACAGACCCCACCTGTGCAGGAGCATCCCACCTGCTGGTGACAGCAGGGCCAGAGGTCCCCCAGCAACCTCCACCCTCAACTGTCCATGGCTGCAGGCAACAGGCACGCAATGCAGCAGTTGCCCCGGGGTAAATGCAAAAAGAGATTTGGACTGGACTAAACGGGGAGCGATTGTGAAGGCTCCAGCCAACACCAGACCCCGAGCGGGGACTTGGGGACTGTTGCCGGGTGGCTTTGCAGTGCCCCATCCAGGCTATGACAGTGAACACCCCAGGGAGCAATTGCTCTGCCAGCTCTGGGCATCTGCCCTGCAGGCTCTGGCAGGCATTGCTGCCTGGGTTGCAGCGTGGAAAGGTGACACGAGGGAAATCCCCACGCCAGGGCCTGGCCCTCATTCTCCTATCGAAACTAGAGGTCACGGAGCCTGGTCTGGGATCACAGAGTCTTCGCATCCTCGGGGCTCTGGCCAGTCATGTTCCACAACGGGGGTCTCAGGCCAGCTGGGGATTTAACCAGTCCCAGTGATGGGGCCCGACTCCCAGTTTAGGAGGCTCAGGCTGTGCAGGGAGGTTAAATAGCAAACTCAGGTCTGGCTTGTCCCATTAACACTGGTAAGAGGCCGGGAGGGCACAGAGAGCACAGGGCAAGCTTCCCACCACCACACCACACTGTGCCTCCAGGAGTGGCCGGCTCTGTGGTGTGCAGCCACTCGGAGAGACCCAGGTACCTGCCCCTCACCACAGCATCATGGCTCCCTCTCACCATGGAGCCAAGCAACTCAATAAAACTGGCATGAGGAGCCCCTGCTGAGCCAGGATCAGAGCCCTGCGCAGGATCCCGTGTCTCTGGAAACTGTCACCTCCCAGGGGAATCTGTTCCCAGGCCCTCCCCAATTCAACACATATCGTCCCTCAAAGACAGAGCCAGCCTGCTCCCCCGCCAGCACAGGGAAGCAGGGGCTTCTCCAGCCAGTGCTACTCAGCACTGAGAGGTGCTGGGTGGGGTTGGCAGCATATGCTATACCGGATTAAGTGGTAGTCCCTTGCGGCCTTTACCTCTGTCACTCTAGGAG
The DNA here is from genome assembly GCF_009764565.3 of Dermochelys coriacea. Taxonomy (NCBI): domain Eukaryota; kingdom Metazoa; phylum Chordata; order Testudines; family Dermochelyidae; genus Dermochelys; species Dermochelys coriacea. The sequence goes on from NC_050091.1 coordinate 10,154,564, forward strand.
AGGTAAAGCAGGGGACTGGGCGTCAGGACTCTGAAGTTCTGTTCCTGGGTCTGAATGCAGGCAAGTCATTTCCCTGCTCTGTGCCTCAGTTTTCCCACCTGTAAACTGGGGTGATGCCCCTCCCTGACACAGCCCTGGCTGGGATGATTTAGTTGGGGATTGGTCCTGCTTTGAGCAGGGGGTTGGACTAGATGACTTTGTGAGGTCCCTTCCAACCCTGATATTCTATGATTCTCCTGCAAAGCACCAGTTCCGACAGTAATGAAATGCCCAGACATAAGGAAAAATCATTGTTATATTGCACATTTCCTCAGTGCTTTGCAAACTTTCCATGATGAACCATGGCTCCTGCAGTGGCCAGCAGGGGGTGCTGCTGGTCGCCTCTTTGCTCTGGGAGAGAGAAATCAGCCCACTGGGCCCCAGGCACCCCACAGTCTGACCTCCCCGCTCCTGCTGCCAAACCCCTCCAGCCAAGCAGAGCACATGCGGGCCAGCAATTCTCCTGACACAGCATTTCCCTCCCTCCTGCTCCATCTCTTGCTGTCACCAGCTCCAAGCCTGGGAATCTGCTGCTGAAAGGCCCAGTGGGACTCGCAAACGTTTAGACTCATAAATTCACCCTACAGCCTCGCTCAGCCGGGCCTTGTGGGGCTGGGCGGCTCAGGCGGTGGGCTGCAGCCTCTAGGCTGGGGACAGGCCTGCACGGGCAGTGCCCAGGGAACAAAGCACTAGCCCCAGGTCCCCTCCCTCTCTGTGCTTTGTCTCCCAAGCAAGCACTGTAGTAATTAGTGAAGAAAATGTGTCTGTCTTTCCTGCCTCTCCTCCTCCTGCCGCTCTCCCCCGGACTCTGCAGCCGGGACCCCGGGAACCAAGAGACAATCCTGCCAAGCCTGACAACTCCCTGCACTCATGGCCATGTTGGGGAATCCAGAACCCCTCCCTTCCCAAGGGAGCTGGCGGACGGGGAGATCCCAGCACCCGGGGCCCTTCACTGGCGCTCAGACATCAATGATGGGTGCATTGCACAGACAGACAGATGCTGGACTGCCATAGGAAGCTGGGCTGGGATCCATCCCCAGGGGGCCACTTCTGGGCTCCGAGGAAAGCAGAGCAGGGGCAGGGGAGGGACCGATCCTCCAGGGTGCGCACCCCAAAAGAGCCACCCCAATAGTGCAGACAGACGTGGGAAGTTCCCAGCCTCCAGCACCCTTGTCAGAGCCTCCAAGCTCGTGGAGCCCCTGGGCGTAGGAAAAGGGGGAGGAACTCTTCAAAGCTCCACCCACAAAGTAAGGTCCACCTTTGTGAGCGGGCAAATTGAGAGACCGCTGGCTGGACAGGTCAACAGCTGATGCTGAGCTCTCCTTTGGCCAGGACCCCACCCTGCCCCGCTCCAATCTGCCAGGACCCTGTCCCACCCTACCTCACCCTGCTGGGACAGCTGAGAGCCTCCCGCCCTTCCCATCCCCAGAGCCCTGCGGTGCCCGGTCACATGGCTGTGCCGGGGGCTTCCAGGAGAGCCAGACACCAAGTTGGGGATTCTCTGGCGGGAGGGGAGTGACCCTTCCTCTCCAGCCAGAACCTCGCCCCCGAGGCAGCCAAAGCCCTGGGGCCATTGGGCATCCCCAGCCAACGTTGGCAAAGAGCAAGATGGGAGGGGCTGACCTGACCCAGGGCGGGCATTTGCTGGAGGGTGGCAGGGGCAGAGAAGCAGGACACGGCCTGGCGAGCAGAGAGGGCAGGCTCCTAAGACTGACCCGATGAGCAGGGTGCAGAGAAGGCCAGGCCAGGTGATGATGGTGAGGCCAAGGGGCTGTCCAGCAGGCTCTCAGCTGGCCCCTTTCCTGGCAGCTCTCAGGTTTCCCTCATCCAAGGCAGCCAGTGCCCCCGGGTAGGAAGGACCTGTCTATCACCTCCCATTGTGTGTGGGGGTGGGGGTTAACTCGGACTCCACCCCTTCCATGGCACAAGGGTGCAGAGGGGCCACTCGCTCTCGGTGAATGGCCTGTAACATTCCCATGCATGGCGTAACCTACTGGGCTTGGCATTGGTACCCAGAGAGTGCCAAAAGGTTAAAGGGCAGCTTCTGGGCAGAGGAGACTCACTGCGGACTGGCTAGACCTGCCCCCATCAATGGAGGAGCCGGCAGGACCCCCGAGCACTGGATAGTTGACACCAACATGGAGAAGCTCCAGTGGGTGGCCTCAGCAGGAGGAGGACAATGGACCGAGCTGTGCCAGGACCCCGAGATGCAGCAGACCCCACCTGGGACTGGCAGACCAGGAGTCTGGATGGTTGATGGTTCACCACAGACACACTGAAGGTTCCTCCCTGGGCTCTTCCAAAGCCAAAGCCAAAGCAAAGCTCCGGGCCGGTGGATCCACAGCACCCTCCCAGGCCCTGGAAACTCAGAGCCTTTAGGCCTGACTCATGCCTGCCCCCGGCCCTGCTGTGTCAGCAGCTGGCGCCCACACTGACCAGAAGGCAGCTTTGACCCAGCCCAGCCACACCCCACAAGGGCCCATCTGTCAGCGAGATCACCTCGGAGCAGGAGCCTGGGAGGTCTGAGGAGCAGCTGCAGGAATTTCCTGGCATCCAGCAGCCTTTCTTGTCCCCCTGGCTGGAGAGCATGAGTCGCTGGGGACTCATTCTCACCCCCTTCCCGCCGGTGTCCTTGTCTAGGGCAGGACCCAGCAAGGTCTCAGGGCTCCTGGAAGGGGGCAGCTGTTTGACAGACCAGCCTGAGCCCAGGGCTCACCCATAGACCCAAACAGGCTGCGGAGCAGCCCCTGCAGGATTGATCCTGCCTGGCCCCACCTCTCTGACCATCGCCCTCCCCCTGAAATTCCCCTGGGCTGGGGTGTCTCCCCACAGCCCTTCCACGGACAGCCCTGGCACTGCTGTCCCCTGCTCTGCCCCACGAGCTGCCCCCAGCAGCGGGGCTGGGACCAGGCCGGGAGGACGCTCTGCTGGAGCCACCTTCCAGCTACAGCTGCCCTGGTGTGTTCTGGGGCTCCGGGAGCACCGGTCTCATTGTGCCCCATGCTGCTGCTGGACAGCGGGAAGCCTGGCATTTGGGGATAGAGCTGGGAGGACCCAAGGCAGCCACAAGGCCTGTGGCTTCCCAGTTGCCCCAGAGAGCAGCCCCTGGTTCAGGCAGACCTGACTGAGAGAGAGAGCAGCCTGCGGCTCTGAGGCCCCTGGGGCAGTGCTGGGCACTGGTGCCAGGCTCTGGGCAAGGTGCACAGGCCAATGGCAGTGGGCGTCAGGGTGCTGGCTGGGGTGATGGGGCAGGGAGAGGCTTCATGGGATCGCTCCAAGCACCCGCGGTCAGAGGCAGCTGCTCCGTCCAGCTGCCGTGGTGCCAGTCACAGTGAATCCAGGCCCGGTGGCCTCCGCAGCAGCTGCTCCCCGACCTGCCGCAGGGCACCCACGCCCAGATCCCATTGCATGATTCACGTCCGCCTGCACTAGATGGGAAACGAGGCTGGAGAATGCCCCCTTCCCCGCTGAGGAGCTGCCTGCAAGTGTCACTTCAGAGCCACGTTGAGTGCAAACCGAAGTGGGGGGAAAGGGACAGGACTCCTGGGCTCTGTTCCTGACCCTGCCACTAGCTCTGTGTATGACCAACGGCAAGGCATTGCCCCACTCCATGCCACAGATTCTCTGTGTGCATTGCACTGGCTGTAGTATCTACAATCCAGGGCTTATCCCCCCTTAGTCCTGTGTGTTTAACAGGTCCAGTGCTCCCAGGACGTGTGCTTGTGCTGGTCAGAGACAGTTCTTACTGGTCCTAGGCCCAGTGCTGGTCTGTATTTTCACCAACGAGCTGGGAGCAGACGCAAACTCACTGCTGACAGAGGGCTTGATGGGGTGAAGAGGAGGGCAGGGTGGACATACAGAGAGAGCTGCACTGCTGGGGTGTTTTTCCTTGGAACACCTGGCCAGGGAGCCTGGCCCGGTGGGGAAAAGGGGAATCAGGCCCCTGAACTACAACCCCCAGGATGCACCACACGGAAATGCAGCCTGGTGCTGAACAGACTCCAAACAAAGCGTTTTGCTTTCGGCGCGTTTCAGATGGAGCGAAAAGGCCGGAACGGACGGCTCCAGGCCATCACCCCTACAGCCACGTTCCGTGGACATTTATGTTCCATGAAGAATTTAGATCTTTCAACTGCTTGTCCTACTTCAGAGCAAAAATGGGTCGAACCCTCAGCCCCTCCCGCCGGATGGAAATTCCAGCTGGGCTCAGCTCTAGCAAAGAGCAGGATGGGTGATTAACCTCGGGAACAAGCTGCCAAGGGAAGTGCGGGATTCTCCAGTTCCTGGCGGCTTCAGATCCCGCCTGGGGGGTTTCTGGAAATAGCATTAGTCCAACAGCAGTTCTTGGGCTCCACGCGGGGGTAACTGGGGAAGTGACTGGCCTGAGCTCAGCAGGGAGACGGATTGGGTGACCACATCGGTCCCTTCTGGGCTTACGCTCTGGGAATCCCATCCCAGGTTGGGAGCTGGGAGCAGTGACCCCGCTGCTGAGATGACTCAGGATCAGACAGTTCATACAGGAAAGGCCCTTCTGGCGCCGCTGCCCCCAGCCTGGGCATAGGGAAGGTTCCCTCCCCTCAGCAATTCCCGGCTCAGAGCCCCGGGAAGGACAATCCACTTGTTGGAAAGGAGCCTGCAGCCTTTGTGAGAGGAGATGCTGCGGGAGGTGGGGGGGTATGTCTGGCTGACAGACCCAGACAGAGCAAAAGTCCCAGACTGGCCCAGATCCCAGCAGGCCAGGCTGAGGGGAGGGTAGGAAAGGAGCTGTCAGCGCCAGGCTCAGCCCTGGGTCTGTCCCTATATGGGAAACGCCAACCCCCCGCCCCCCAAATCCCAGAACAAAGTCCCCCTAGGCCTCCTCTTCCTCCTCCCAAGCCCCCCTGGGCTGGAGGGGTATCTCCTGCGGGTCCCTCCTAGCAATCTCCCCCCTCCTCGCTCCCTTCTGATCTTCACCGGGCAATCACCCGACCCCGCCCAGGCGACCCCGTAGTATCGCAGCTGGCTGGCCCCAGACCCTAGGGCACCCCTCCCCTTACACTCCCCTCCCAGGGCAGGGGTATGGTCCCCTCGCTCCCCAGTAGTGTCTCCTCTCTCTGCCCCCCAGGCCAGAGGGGAAGTCTGGCTCTGTTGCCCAGGCACCTGGCCAGGGAGGAGCGGCCAGCAAGGGCTCCGGGCAGGCCACACCCAGAGCAGGAGGTTCCTCGGCTGCAGCAGGCCATATGGGCCACCCAGGACATTGGGCCCAGGAAACAGGGCTGTCCCAGCATCACTGGCACAGGTAACGAGCCCTGTCTGTGCCTCAGTATCCCCATCTGTAACATGGGTCAATAGCACTCCGCGAGGGGTAGCTGGCAGGGTTGGACGGGTGTGGGGGAGGGCAAGAGCTGCCCTGCCCCACTCCACCCCTACCGGAAAAGATGGGGAAACTCCCAAACCCGGATTGCAAAACCTGCTAATGAGACACAGATAAGCCTGGGTTTGCACAAGAAGGTGACACTGAGGGGAAGCTGAGCATCTGGTGCAGGGCTGCCAGCCAGGGGGCTGGGTGGGACTGCCAGCTGGGGGAGGGCAGGGGTAATGCTGTCAGCTGGGGGGTGAGGGAGATGACAGGGGGCCTGTCAGCATTCAGGGTGGGAGGCTGCCAGGCAGGGGGAGCCTGTCAGTTCCTTTCTCCCTGTCCCTTCCACATGGCTCTGCCTGCCCCTCCTCCCCACTGACCCCGCTTGCTGGGCTAGCAAGAAGCCTGGGCCCCTGTGAGCATCTGCCTTGGTGCCTCCCCCGGTTGATGACGAGGCCACAGGCCCAGCTCCCCATTCCTGGCTTGGGTGCGAGACCATTACCAGCGCATATCTGATCCTCCCCCCACGCCGCCTGCAGGGGATCACCTGGGTATCCTGGCCCTTTGCAGACCGGGGTCGGTTTGGGAATCCAATGAGGTTCGGTACATAACGGGGCTGGGGAGACACGGCCCTGCTGGTGCCCCAGACAAAGACGGTAGCGGGGAGGCTCCCTGGGGTCTTGGCGGGGGGACCTGCTGCTCTGTGCATGGGTGAAGGGTTTCCTGGGAGAGGGCAAAGCCATGTTTGAGAGACATGTTAGCTGCAGCTCAGGGCTAATTACTGCATGGGCTAAACTGGCCCTGGCATGCTGCGCCCAGCTCCATTGGCTCAGGGGGGTGCATGTCCCGCAGGGAGTGCCAGACATCGACAGCAGGCTGGGAGATGAACCTGCCGCCTTGCGGCAAACGGGATAATGGCAACAGCACCCTACGTCAGTGCACCCAATGTAAATCCCGCCGGGCAGAGGCCGGCTCTCAGCGTCTCTCTCCGCACCCAGCAGCTCCCGGCAGGCACAGGGCAAGGTGACACTGAATCACCCTCCTAGGGCCCTGAGCATGAGCCAAGAGGATGGACCCCAGGGAGCCCCTGGGTTTACGGGAGACCAGGTCATCCAGGAGAGCATGCGTGGGGGGACCCTGCCTGTCCCAGAGCGCGAGAGCAGAGTGTGTCTAAATCCTGGTCCTCAGCTCACTCAGCTCCACAAAGCTCTGTCACCCCTGAGCAGATAGCCCCGTCCTGCTAATCAAAGCGAGACCAGGAAGGAAGCCAGGGGGCAGCTGTAAGCATCAGCCATCTGATTCGCAGCCCTCAGGAGACAGATATAGCAGGGGGAGAGGGACAGAGATACATGTCTCTATGGTCCAGACCCCTAAATCTCACACAGCACCTTCCCTCAACCCCGAAGAATCCCACAGCATCTCATAAACTACGTAGAGGGATCACGTCACCCATTGCAGAAATGAAGCCACCTCTGGGGTGGGCATAGCAGCTGTTTAACAGCCACACAGAATAATTTGGGACAGGAAGTGAAGGAGACTCCAATCTCCCATGGAAAGTGCAGAGGGATTTTAGAGAGGGAGGCTCACTCCAAATTGGACTTTCTGACTCCTAGGGGAAGGCGCTGGGAGCTGAGGCCTGGTCGGTGAGGAGCAGCCAGTGCCTCGTCTGTAGGACGTTGCACCCACACACATAGCTGGGGAGCAGGGCACAGCTGCCTCCACACCAGGGGGTGTCCCACCGTAATCTGACATGGAGAGTTACAGCAAGACAAGGTGTATGTTCAGGGGAGGCCTCTGCGGAGCTGCAGCTGGGGCAGGGCTGTGACCACTGGCCTCCCAGTGCCAGGCTGAGTGTTCTGCACTGTGTCGGGACCCGGAGGCTGGACACCAGCTGGGAGGTGACTTGATAGGACCAGGCGGGATCCATCTATGCCTCAGGAATGCTGCAGCCCCCAGTGAGAGGGAGGATGTGTGTGTGTGGCTGGGAGCCCATGACTGAGTGTGTGTGATTGTGTCAGAGCGTGACTGTCTCTGGAAGCTGTGAGTGTGTGTGATTGTGTCAGAGTGTGACTGTCTCTGAAAGCTGAATGCATGTGATTGTGTCCCAGTGTGACAGTCTCTGGGACCCCGTGAGCAAGTATGTGTCAGAGCAAGCGTGCACACAGCCCTGAGGGAATTGCAGGGTTCTCTCACCCTTTCCCTACGGCCGGGCCAAGCAGAGAACCCCCTTTTGAAATCTTCCGAGAATTCACAGTGTTCTCAGTGAGGTGTGACGTCAGGACTGCTCCTAGCAGTAGCTTCCAGCTGGCCTGAGCCCAGGGCCTTCCAGCCAGCCAGAGGATGTGGGAAAAGCAGAAAAATTAGCTGTAAATTGAGGAAACATCTGCTAATGGGGGGAACACGCCATCTGGGCAGCATCAGCACCCCCGTTCCACAGCTGGGAGATAACAGCTCTGCAGGCAGCCAGCCCCAGGATCTGAGTCCTCAGAGATGTTTGCAGCCATTTTCCCCTTCCTGGAGTCAAATGCAGCAAGGAGCCACCTAACTATCCCCATTCTGCCCCCCCTGGGGGTTCCCCTTCCCCCCACAGACTATGTGGCAAGTAGAGGCCCCCAGCCTGAATCGGGGGTACAGGGAAGAGTGGGGAGAGTCCCCGGCACTTCACACTGGTGTAACGACAACACAAGATGCAGAGAGTAGAGAACCCAGGGTTCCCCGAGCCCTGGCATGGATCAGCACTACGGGCCCCCTCCCACAGGCCTCCCACTATCGTTAACTCTCTCGCTGCATGGCCAACCCCATAATATAAAAATAGCAGATCAGGTTCCCCAAGACCAAGATATTGGCTTAAACATCATGAGCTTTGACCACTATTAGAAATGAAGCCTGTCATTCGCCTTCTGGCCTGGCAGCCAAGTGAGGCCACATTTTTAGGATGGTCTCAGTCCCCAGTAGGGCTAGAAATGTACGTCTCTTTTTACTGAAAACTACAATTTTCTAGGAACCTCCTTGCTGCAAGCCCCGCAGTAAAACCCCAAGATTGAGAGGCTTGCATTGAAATCACAAGAGGGCATCCATCCAGCTTGGTGCTCAGGAGGTCAGGCGCTCGAGGGAAGGGGCCTGTTGACTGTCCATCCTTCGGGGCCCGAGTTCATGAGCTTGGTGTGAAGCTCATTTCTGGATGCTCATGCCTTGCCTTGTCTTGCCTAGCCCTTGCTGTGTCTATTGATGGATATTTACTCTTACAGGTAAGGTATCCAGATGCTGCAGTGCAGGAGCACTCTGAATTCACTGCCACTGGGCACAAGCCACCAGGAAAGCTGGGCAAGAAACAGGTTTTTGGTTCACTGGGAATTCTGAAAAACTGGGGGAGGGGGCATTTTGGGTCGAACTGAAAATGCAATGTATTGAAATTTTTGGTGAATCGAAAAGCTGGGGAAAAAATGTCCTTCATTTTATTTGACCCCAAATGAAACATTTTGTGCTGATTTTGAGTGGGATTTTTAAAATACTTTAACATTTTTAAAATGACATTGAAGGACATTTTGGCCCAAAAAGTCAAATGTTTTGTTTAGAAAATGTTGAAATGTTTCAACTTTTAAAGAATTTTTTTACATGAATTTACATGAATCAACAAAGCTGCATTTTTCAACAGGAAAAGTTTTGGATGAAAAATTTCACCCAGCAGCCACCAGCTAGCCAACTGCAGCACCGCCCTTGGGCCCCCAGGCAGAAGGCTTCATTCCTACGCCACAGCCCTGAGTGAGGGACAGCGGCTTGGAGCAGGATCCTGTTGGCCCTGCGGTCCAAGCTGTGAGTGTGGGTCGGGCAGACGCGCTCACTCTAGCTTTACCCTGCTAGCATTGCTGAAAATAGCAGGGTAGCTGTGGCAACATGGGTTCAGAAACACAACTAGGCGGCCCGAGTTCTGGGCATGCTTGTACTGCCCACACTGCCGCAGCATCACTGCTATTTTCAATAACAGTAACAGGTAACGCTAGCATGCATACACCTGCCCAAGCTGCAGTCGTCCCTGAGACTGCAGTGCAGTCAGACCCTGTGATGTGTCTCTGCTATCGGGCATCCAGACCAGGATTTCAGAGCAATACACAAGAGCATCAGGAGGCCAGACAATGATCCATCTAGCCAGTGCTACAGTGGCCAATCCCAGAAGGAATGAACAGAACAGAGCAATTGTCAAGTGATCCATCCTCTCTCATCCAGTCCTAGCTTCTGTCAGTCAGAGGCTTAGGGACACCAGAGCACAGGGTTGCACCCCTGACCATCTTGGCTCATAGCCATTGATGGACCTCTCCTCCAGGAACTTCTCCAATTAGTTTTCGAACCAGTTATAGTCTTGGCCTTCACAACATCCCCTGGCAAGGAGTTCCACAGGTTGACTGTGCATTGTGTGAAGAAGTACTTCCTTATGTTTGTTTTAAACCTTTCATTGGGTGACCCCCTGGTTCATGTATTATGTGAAGGGGTAAATAACACTTCCCTATTCAATTTCTCCACACCAGTCATGATCTTATAGGCCTCTGTCATGTCTCTTTTCCAAGCTCCACTGTCCCAGGATCTCTCCTCGGGTGAAAGCAGTTCCATCCCCCCAATCCTGTTCATTGCTCTTCTCAGTGAGTAAGAGGGTCGAGGTTTGCTTTGAATCAGCATTAGAAAGCTGCACAGCAACTAGAGTTTGCAAAACTGGATTGAGAAATCTCTCCGGAACCCTAGATTGGAGGGGGCAGAAATATTGCACTGATGGCCATCCTGGAGCTGACCATCATCTCTGTCATGAGCCTGACTCAAACCCGGCCCAGAACCTCAGATCCGTGAGGGGACAAACAGATCGATCTGAGCTCTCCTGAATGTAGAGATTAACCTCTGAACTTCCCCAAGGGTGGAGTTGGGTTCCCCCACTGTAGAGAAATGTCTGCCAGACTGAACCTGCACCAAAGATTTGTTTCAACCACAGAGCCAACCTGGTTCAAAGCTTCGTGTGTGCGACCTGGGCTTTTGGGTCAAGTCTGAGCAGAAGAAAGTCTGAGTCAATTCTTTTGGTTTCAGAGTAGCAGCCGTGTTAGTCTGTATTCGCAAAAAGAAAAGGAGTACTTGTGGCACCTTAGAGACTAACAAATTTATTAGAGCATAAGCTTTCGTGAGCTACAGCTCACTTCATCGGATGCATTTGGTGGAAAAAAAAACTCCACCATCCGATGAAGTGAGCTGTAGCTCACGAAAGCTTATGCTCTAATAAATTTGTTAGTCTCTAAGGTGCCACAAGTACTCCTTTTCTTTTTGAGTCAATTCTGTTATCCATGGGGCTGGCTCATGCCCTGACCCAGTCATTGTAGTGCTGCTGCTCCCTGTCAATCCAGTCCCAACAGTTTCAGAGCAGATGTTTCTCGCACAGAAACCCATGTCAGAGTCATGGCAGGAATTCTGCCTAAACCAAAACCAGATGGGAATTTCTAAATTAAGGCCAAACTCGGCCCCAGCTCCACCAGGGGCTGCTCTCAGGGTTTGAGGAGGTCTAGCTGAGTGGTCCTGGACCGGCTCTGTGCCAGCCTGGGCACAGTGGGCCAGGGCACTTCCATTCGTTATTGCACAAGTCAGCAACTCAGGAAGTGGCTGGCAAGCTGACGGGGAAACAGTTCGGTGTCTCCAGCCACACACAGCTGACATCGCATGCCAAGGGCCCGGCACCAGCCGAGCTGGGAACTGTGTCTACAACGCCTGGAGTAGCTGCTGAATGCAAACACATGGCCAATGGCACAGAGACCACTGGGCCACGTTCTCCTCTCATTCCCACCAGGGCTGCACCCACGGAGGCTGCTGAGCCTGACTCTGATCTGGAACCAGAGGAAATCTAGAGTAACTCCACTGAGCCAGACTCTCAGCTGGTATAAATTGGCAGTGGTTTCAAACGAGCAATGCAGGTTGACATCAGGTGAGGAGCTGGGCCATTCGTGGAGTTACACTGCCCTAAAACTATTTATGTGACAAGGATTCAGCCCCACTGAGCCACGGAGTCATTCCTGATTTACACCAGGGTAGGTAGAGGAGCGTCAGGCCCGCACCAGTCCAGCCCAGCGTGCTGTCCGCCCCCTTTCCTGGGGTTCAGCCCGAAGCGTTTCGGAGAAAGTGGAACTCAGTCTGTGCCGTGGAGCCCGGGCAGTTCTGACGCTGGCCTAACACACGGCTAGCGCCACACGACAGTCCCAGGGCCAACGCGTGCACCCCGCACACCGCCCTCCAGGGAGCCTCCTGCTGCAGCCCGGACAGCACCACGCCTGGGTCCCGGGAGAGCGCCCGGGTCTTACCCCGACGGGGTTGCGTGGGGGAGCTTACAGGAGGCTGGGAGCTGCTGCTCCTATGCCCAAGCAGGAGCCCTTTCTGCTGCCTCGCCTGGTGCAGAGGAAGCTGCTGCAGAGAGGTGACCCAGGGGAAGTAAATCTCTCCCCAGAGGGAGGGGCTCAGTCGGGCGACTTGCAGCCAAGCTCTCCATCCCCATCCCTTCCTCATCTCCTCCCCCACCCTTTGCCTCTTGACTTTGTTCCACGTTCCCAGAGGCCCAGGCTCTGGACGGCAGCCACGTCAGAGCTGGACTGACGCTCGCACTGTGCGTGCTGCTCCACGGAGAGCGTCCAACATGTCCTTCCAGGGACTGTACTGCCACGGCCACGTAACTCAGTGTCCCACTCAGCGAGGCCCCGGATGCGTCAGAGTGGGGAGCGGGGCGCCAGCACAGAGTCAGCATTTGCCCAAGGTGGGTTGGGGGAAGGGACCCCTCAGGGACTGGAGCTCCTTGATGATCAAGGCTCTGGGGGGCTGAGGGACACAACACGTGTGGGGGAAGCAGACACGAACTCGAACCTGCAAACCTCAAATTCCCATGGAGCCTCCCAGCTCAGCCCAGCCATGAGGACCTAGGCGAGGCCACGGGGGCAAGGCTGGCTCCGGCGACCCGGCCAGGCCTCTGTCACTCTGCCGCTCCATGGCAAAGGTGGTCAGCTGGCTGGACGGCTCATCTCACGTCGGACCCATTCCTGATAAATCGGGAAGCATGTCCTCACCGTATGGGTAATGAGGAGTCACTTCTGTCCAGCACCCTGGCTTGGGGTCAATGCAGATCTGCCATTGACCTGCCAGTTTTCTCACCACTACCAGCTGCTGATCCACTTGGTGCTAGCAGAGCAGATTAGGGTCTTCGGGGGCCCTGGGCCAGAGCAAGTGGCCGCTTCCGCCCCTTCCACCTGTGACCCTGCCCACAGCCCCACCCCATTCCACATCTTCCCCCCGCGGTCCTGCCCCTGTTCCACCCCCGGCCCAGCCCCACCCTGTCCCTTGCCCCCATGGCAGGGTACTTCCTGGAGAAAAATGGGTCTTTATGTAGTGACAACATCACACAATGACTCACTCAGCAGGGCATGACACCATTCAGTGCCCCCACCAAGCCATGCAATGACATCACTCAGTGCTGCAGTGCCCCCGCCAAGCCATACAATGACATCACTCAGTGCTGCTGTGACCTCACCAAGCCATGCAATGACATCACTCAGTGCTGCAGTGCCCCCACCAAGCCATGTAATGACATCACTCAGTGCTGCTGTGATCTCACCAAGCCATGAAATGACATTACTCAGTGCTGCAGTGCCCCACCAAGCCATACAATGACATCACTCAGTGCTGCTGTGACCTCACCAAGCCATACAATGACATCACGCAGTGCTGCTGTGACCTCACCAAGCCATGCAATGAGATCACTCAGTGACATCTCAATGACATCACTCAAAGCTGCAGCGTCATCACCCAGCCACGCTCTTGCACTGGCCACCCCCTTGGCTGACCCGGCAGAGTCTGAACTGGCCACCTTGAGAGCTAAAAGCAGGCATCTTTTCAGCTTGAGCTAAAGAGTCACCTGTGAATTGTACCAGTCATTCCTGTGTGATGTGGGCACCGCAGGTGACATCGCCTGGTGGGGCAATGAGGTTGCACAGCAGCACAGTGGCATGTGGCAATGCCGGACGCTGTGCAGAGGCATGGCCCTGCAATGGGATGTTACTCAAGGACACAAGCACATCCTGGACGGCCCAGACCAGGCGTGGGACACAGCATCTGCTAAATGAGGAACAAGCGCTGCTCACGCAGGAAGCTGAGACCGCTGTAGCAAATGGGGCTCGGGCCTCGGCTCCAGGATTTGGCCTTTCCAATGCAAATAACGCTCAGTCATTAAAGGGGGTGAGGGTGAGATCGGTGGGAACCACAGGGAGCTTTGGGTTGAAAACAAGAGACACCCCCAAACTGAGGGACACGTGCAAAGAGGGGTGACGCAATGTACCAATGGCCCAGCAAGAGGCAGCTGTGCAATGCCATCATATGCTTACTAGCCCAGCCATTAGAGCTGGGTGAGATGCTGGAATCCCTGGGTCCAGGTCTCCAGCCTGGGTGGTGCAGCAGGTCAGCCGGCAGGGGCAGAATGGAAATCCGGGACGCTGACTACTAATTTATGTCTGTCCCACAGCCAGCAAGCAGGTGCATTGTGGGCTGCACTGAGTGGACCAACTACCCCAGTGCAGCTGTGAAGCGTGTGGGTCCCTCCCTCTCTCGTGCTGTGATGGTTGGGACAGAACCGTGGGACAAGGGGCTGGGCTATTTGCTCGGAGCTGGGGCCATCAGAACAGTGCTGGGAATTCTTGTGGATACTGGCAGCTCTTTGGGACTGGATTCACCAGCACTCGCTAGCGCAGACAGAGACTGACCCTACCAAGCCTTGGGAGACTTTCCCCAGGCACCTGGCTGGTGCTGGCCTGTGGCCATGTGAGCAAATCACAGAGTCCCTTTGTGCTCATGCTGAATGAGGAGCTGTATGGGAGAAGCAGAACAATGCGGTGTCCTTTAGGCCAAGTGTTAGCCAGTCTCCAGGCCCTTGCCAAGCCTTTTCTGATAGGAGGAGACATTGATGCGACGAGTCAGGTATTGCTTGGGTGCAAAGTCCTGTTTATTTACAAAGAATGTACCAAGTCCTGTTTCCCTGAACAGCAGGAACCAACAGCGGCAGGCAGTTTCCTGGCTCACTAGTTCAGACATGCCAACTCTGGCGAATTCAATAAGTAAAATGAAGCCTGGCTCGGGAGCTCGGGGCACTGTTTACACTGGTACTTTACAGTGCTGCAACTCAGGGGGGTGTTTTTTCACACCCCTGAACAAGAAAGTTGCAGCATTGTTAATTGCCAGTGTAGACAAGCCCTTAGAAATGGCTGTCAGCCATGGCGGGTGAGGTTCCAGATGTCAGCTCACCCCAGGCAGTAGGGTCTCCCCTGACAGGTAAGCTTCTCTACCCCTTCCCACCTCACCCCACTGCCCTGGCTCATCCCTCCATCCCCCACCTCTTCCTGCTGCCCTGGGATGCACCTTGTTTTGAGAAGCCACTTCCAGACACCCCCCTCTGCCATGGCTGTACATTGCCTCCCTTGGCAGCTGTTTGGAGCTGTGCTTGCCAGGTCACTCAGCTTCCACTGGCACCTTCTTCTCATTTCCTCACTTCCGACCAGGAGCAAGGCAGAGTTCAGATCCCATCATCTCCCTTTGCATCCCCCAGCCCTGAGAGAGGGCTTCCTGCAGGAGAACAGCAGGATATGAGGCAATACTAGGGCCACAAAAGGTGTGGGGCATTCATTGACTTTTGGGGGGAAGTAAAGTTTTGTGCAGCTCCATGTGTGATGTTCCCCATCAGTGAAGTATCAGAGGGGTAGCCGTGTTAGTCTGTATCCACAAAAACAACGAGGAGTCCAGTGGCACCTTAAAGACTAACAGATTTATTTGGGCATAAGCTTTCGTGGATAAAAAATCCACTTCTTCAGATGCATCCGTGAGTGAGTCTTTAAAGTTCCTCATGTGGTTGTTCCCCCACATCCCTCATTGGGATGGGACCATTTATGATGATGAAATCCACCCTAGAAAACTCAAGGAGCTGACTGAGGAGATATCGGAGCCATTATCTTTGAAAAGTCATGGAAGACGGGAGAGATTCCAGAGGACTGGAAAAGGGCAAATATAGTGCCAATCTATAAAAAGGGGAATGAAGACAACCCGGGGAATTACAGACCAGTCAGCTTAACTTCTGCACCCTGGGAAAGATAATGGAGCAAATAATTAAGCAATTAATCTGCAAACAGCTAGAAGATAATAAGATGATAAGTAACAGCATGGATTTGTCAAGAACAAACATGTCAAACCAACCTAATAGCTTTCTTTGACAGGGTAACAAGCCTTGTGGGTGGGGGGAAGCAGTAGAGGTGGTATATCTTGATTTTAGTGAGGCTTTTGATACTGTCTCACGTGACCTCCTCATAAACAAACTATGGAAATACAACCTCAATGGAGCTACTCTAAGGTGCGCAATGGAGCAAGAGGCCAGGTGCCCAGGAAGGTTGCCCTGGAGCTGCTGTTCCAGAAGAGTAATGCAGCTGCTGAGCGAGGACTGGCCGAGAAGGGAGAGGCCGGGCCTGGGAAGCTGCCCGAAGCAGGATGACCAGATACCCCTGGCAGGGAGGCCGGGAACCCCTAGGACAAAGCAGGGGCTGAGGGACTGGGCTTGGTTTGGTGATTTGCTGATGTTTGGACAATAACCCTGCTGACAGGAGGCTGGGTGGGGGGCGTCACACCAGGAGAACCTGCCACACCACAGGGCACTAGTGGGACTTTGCTGAGCCCTGTGCAATGCTGAGCGCTCCCCGCAGTCCCTGGTCACCCGGTGCCCTAGCAACAACAGGGACCAGGGACCCTCTGACTCCACTCTCAAGGGTGGTGAGACATGGAGCCCGCCAGCGAGAGGCCTGGATTCCATGGGGCTGGGCCCCAGGAGCTGTCAGGATGGGGCGCTAGGCAGTGAGGTGAAGGGGTAGTGGCACTGGGCACAGACTCATAAGGCCTGTCCCCTGGTCGCTCCGCCCAACCCTGGCAGCCAGAGACCAGCCTGACCAGGTGCCAGCCCCTGGCCAGGATGTGTCCCTGGGAAACCCTCCTGAGCTGAGCGTCAGGAGTAGGGGGCTGGGTTGGGGTCCCAGGGTGAGAGTCCTGCAGCCCCCTGATAAGGAGAAGCCCAAAGAGCCACACAGCTGCTGGCCCTGGGTAGAGAAGAAGCCTGAGACACAGGTTCAGCCAGGACCCTGAGGGGAGAGGCAGCGGGGACACAATGGGGGCCCGCCAGGGTCTGCTCTGGGACAGAAGAGACATGGGATGGGGGGCACCGCTCCGGGGCAGCTGGGACACAATGGGGGCCCACCAGGGTCTGCTCTGGGGCAGAAGGGACATGGGGTGGGGGGCACTGCTCTGGGGCAGCTGGGACACAATGGGGGCCCGCCAGGGTCTGCACTGGGGCAGCGTGGGGATATGGGGTGGGGGGCTCTGCTCTGGGGCAGCGGGGAGATATGGGGTGGGGGCCTGAGAGGCTCTGCTCTGAGGCAGCGGGGGACATGGGGTGGGGGGCTCTGCTCTGGGGCAGCGGGGGGACATGGGGTGGGGGGCTCTGCTCTGGGACAGCGGGGACATGGGGTGGGGGGCTCTGGTCTGGTGCAGCAAGGGGATATGGGGTGGGGGGCTCTGCTCTGGGGCAGCGGGAGGATATGGGGTGAGGGGCTCTGCTCTGGAGCAGTGGGGGGATATGGGTGGGGTATTGCTCTGGTCTGGTGCAGCAGGGAGATATGGGGTTGGGGGCTCTGCTCTGGGGCAGCAGGGGGATATGGGGTGGGGGGCTCTGCTCTGGGGCAGAGGGGGATATGGGGTGGGGGGCTCTGCTCTGGGGCAGCAGGGACATGGGGTGGGGCCTCAGAGGCTCTGCCCTGGGACAGCAGGGGAATATGGGGCAGGGGGCTCTGCTCTGGGCCAACGGGGACATGGGATGGGGACTCTGCTCTGGGGCAGCGGGGGGATATGGGGCGGGGGACTCTGCTCTGGGGCATTGGGGAGATATGGGTGGGGGGCTCTGCTCTGGTGCAGCAGGGGGATATGGGGCAGGGGGCTGATATGTGCTGGCCTTGCCCGGGGGCTGGCACCATTGGCTCAGTGACCCCACGGTGCCAGGGGCACTGAGGCTCTTTGTTGTGGGTGCTCGTCAGCCTCCTTTGTTCTCATTATGTGACACGGGCTTGTTTGTCCTTTCCTGGCCCTGGGTGCAGAGACATCTCCTCTGGACACGGCCTCATTCCCCCTCCCGCCGCGCGCTGCTGAGAGCCTGCCCCTCGGGACTGCCAACCTGGGAGAGCCCCCAACCACTGCCCCCCTACGGTGCAACCAGGCCCACGGGCAGAGCACAGCCAAGCCCCCCGCTGCCTCTCCTCGCTGCTGGGGTGGCCACAGCCCTGGTGCTGCCTGGGCCTGTAGGGGCCCCCTCCGCCAGCAATACTGTCAGTGCCCTCTGAGCCCCCCACACTGCGCGGGGGAGGGGGACAGCCAGAGGGACCCATGCCCAGCATGGCTCTGGCCCTGGAGAGTCTGGAGGGGAGGACTGGGCGTGGGGCAGTCACAGTCTGGGGTGCTGGACCTGGAGTCCTCAGCCGTGCTGTGCACTGACAGCGGGGGGTGAGATGGAGGGAGTGAAGGAGCAAGAGGGCAAGAGAGCAGGAGGGGTGGGGCAGTGGGTGGAGGAGGTGGGGCAGCCAGGAGGGGTGGGGGGCAGAAGGGTGTAAAGTAGGAGAGCTGAGGAGTAGGGGCAGGGAGGGGTGGAGGAGAGTGAGAAGCAAGAGGGCTAAGTGAGCAGGAGAGATGGGGAGCAGAGTGGTGGGGAGTAGGAGGGGTGGAGGGGTGGGGGCCTGAAGGGTGGGAAGCAGGGAGGGGGGAGCGGGAGAGCTGGGGGAGGGAAGCAAGGAGGGGATGGGGGTGTTATTCATCAGTTTCCACCGGGCGTCCGCCCCGCTGACAACTCCCCAGGGTCAGAGGTGGCTCAGGCCCAGTTACGGGAGAGGATGAGGAAACCAACTCACCAGCAGGAAATTCCCAGCTTCCAGCTCCACTCTGGGGCTTCCTCCCTCCAGTGCTCAGCTTGACCCTGGGCTGGCGGGGTGGGGCCGGGGCCAGGAAGGGGAGCTGCTCATGGCCCCTGGGGCAGGGCTAGGAGAGGATGCCCCACAGCCTGGGACTGGCAGTGATTGCCTGGGGGGTGACACAGTGAGTGACGAGAATGGAGCAGGAAGAATGGAGCCTGCTCATGCATCCTGAGGCGGGAGCACAGGACTGGGTGTCCCCTGCGGACCAGCCTTCAAGCCCAGCTCTGCTCACCAGTGCAATGAGTTGGGAGTGACTCTGTAAAGTCCCGCCTGGCCACTTGGTGACCTGGAGCCCAGCGCCCAGCCCAATCCCATTGCCCAGTGCCGCTCTGCTCCAGAAAGACCTCCGCTATGTGCTAGGACCGGAGCTGTGCATGGCCCCTGTCTGGACCAGCAGGGTTGGGGGCTGCGAGTGGGCATGGGGGGACATCAGCTGTGCTGCATGGTGTCCCCAGCCTGGCTTGTAGGTCACATTTTAGGGCAATAATAATAATCCAGTTGCCTCGTAACAATTGCCTAGGTCTGGTGTCCAGTGTCCTGCCCAGTCCAGCTGCATAGCTAGTGACTAGGAGAGTGGGAGTAAGGCCTCCCAGGTTCTAGCCCTGGCTTCAGCAAGGTGTGTGGGCCAAAGGTTAGAGCCGGGCTGGTTCTAGTCCCAATGTAGCCAGCGAGTTCCGCTGTGGGGCTGTTTCACAGGTGATATAATGTGGTTGCGCACTTCGGTACTACTCTGGGAGACTGTTGGTGGCCGGTGCTGCCATGTACCCGCAGTGTGGATAATAGAGTCCCCAGGTATGATACGGCACTTGTCATTGGTAATGCTTAAAGTGTTTCACAGTCGTTGGTGTCATTTCATCTTACAGCACCCGTGAAACAGGGCAGGGCTCTGAGCTCCACTGTATGGGGGGAAACTGGGGCACTGAGAGGTTAAGCAACACAGGGAGTTGGACTGAACCTGGTTCCCCCAAGTCACAGGCTAGCACCCTAACCACTGGGCTATCCTTCCTTGCACATATGTAAAGGACAGCAGCATAATTAATGCTAATCAGCTTGGGTTTATGGGAGATAGGTCTCTTCAAATAAAAGGGAGAGCTTTGTTTGCTGGGACGACAAGTTTGAGTGACAGGTAACTGTGCTGGCAGAAAGTCATCAGGCTCTGTAAGGCGTTTGACACAGTTCCACGTGACATTATCATTAAAAAGTTAAAACTGTACAAAATCAGCATAGCCCCTATTAAATGCACTAAAAACTGGTTAAGTGCTAGATCTTCTCAAACGGTAACTGTGAATCGGGGATCCTGGCCCTGTGGAGGGCGATTTCCGGTTGGGTTCCACAGGGCTTCATTCCAGCCCAATGCTACTCAATAGCCTGAGCACTGATCTGGAAGGAAATAAAAGCATTGCTGGTAACTTGTGCAGATGACCCAGATTGGTGGAGTGGTGAAGAATGCCGGGGACTAGACCTGGGGATCTGGAGCACTTGGCAAGCTGGGTGAACTCTAGAACAACGTGCTTATTAACTCAGCCAAAGGCAAGGTCACGCATCTGGGACTCAAGAACATGAGTCACATTTACTAGATGGGGGATGGTACTCAGCTCAGGGCCCCAATGCTGCGCAGACCCCAACCGAGATCAGAGCCCCATCGTGCCGGGCGCTGTGCAGGTGCTGACTCAGCTCTGGAGTGCTGGATGATGTCCAGATACAGAGTGAGAGATGTCCCTGCCCCAAAGAGCTCTCAGTCTAATAGACCCAGGGCCGGAGGAGAAATGGAGGCAGAGAGGGGAAGGGACCTGCTGTCGGTTACTCAGCATCTCAGGGCAGAGCCAGGAATAGAGCCCAGATCTCCTGGCAAGGCAAGCACTGAACTGAAATACAGTCGTCAATCAGCTGCAGACTAGAACATTAGTAGCAACAATGTTGCACCTGTTGGCTCTTCCCAGGCCCTTCTAGTCAGGACAGATGCACTGGGACATGGTGTTAAACCCAGCCCCTGTTCTAACCTGTCAGCGCTGATCGTTAGTCCTGGCACTACAATTCTGGGCGAAGCAGACAGCATCGGGGGAGGGGGGCCTCGGTGGCTCCTCCACTTGCATTTAAATACCTCAGTAAATGGCTGGTTTCCAGGGGTGCTGGAACCTCAGTTTCCAGGGACCCAAGGGGAGCTGTGGGCGCTCAGAGCCTTGGGAACCAGCTGGCTCTTCAGGGGCCCAAATCTGGGTCTGGGAGATGAACTTCCCTTTGTCCCAGCCAGGTCCCAGCCAGGACTCTGGAACAAGGAGCATTCCCCAGCAGTAGAAAGGCAAGTCCCCTTCCCAAGCAGCCTGCAGGGGCCTGTGTTTCCCTTGGGCGCTGTCCCATACCAACAGCACCCAGGACCCCACGCAGCATCAGTCTTCATTCTGCACGGTCCCCTCCCCTGGGTGGAAGAAGGATTTACGGCCCCCGTGCCGGGATTTCCGTGGCCCGGTGCATGCTTGGCTGCCCTGGCTAATATATCACGGGCTGCAGCGCTGCTGAGGCCGGCTCTATTGTTCTTGGCCAGCACGAGGCATTGCTGGCGGTAATTAAATAAGCATGTGGTAGCTGGATGGAGCGAGGCCTGTGGAAACGCAGCCGCCCTGTACCCAGCACCTCCCACAGCAAGGAGCCCTTCCCTCCAGCTGCCCCTGCAGGGAGGTGCCGCCATGCAGGCCAGGCCAGACCAGGCCAGAAGCAGGCAAGCGGAGGAGCCAGCTGGCAAACTGAGATGGAGGTTGAAATGCCGAGAGCTGAATTCTGGGCCCAGCTAGATCAGGAGGGAGCCAGTTTGGGGTCACCCTCGGGGGGCCGATCACACACCCTGGAAGCAGGTCGAATCAGTCCTGACCAGAGTGACATCAGCCCCACCTTTAACTCCTGACCATCTCCCCCTCACCTGTGCTGCCCTTGATCTGCCCTGGTAGCCATTTGGGAGTCTGGCCAATGTTATGCCTCGGGCACTGAGCCCTGGGAGAAGGGAGAGCCCGACCGGTGCATAGAACATAGAAGATGAGGTTTGGAAGGGACCTCAGGAGGTCATCTAGTCCCACCACATGCTCAAAGCAGGACCAACCCCAACTAAACCATCCCAGCCTGGGCTTTATCAAGCCTGACCTTAAAAACCTCTAAGGATGGAGATTCCACCACCTCCCTAGGTAACCCATTCCAGTGCTTCATCACCCTCCTAGTGAAATAGTGTTTCCTAATATCCAACCTAGATCTCCCCCACTGCAACTTGAGACCATTGCTCCTCGTTCTGTCATCTGCCATCACTGAGAACAGTTGAGCTCGATCCTCTTTGGACCCCCCTTCAGGTAGTTGAAGGCTGCTATCAAATCCTCCCTCACTCTTCTCTTCTGCAGACTAAATAACGCCAGTTCCCTCAGCCTCTCCTTGTGAGTCATGTGCCCCAGCCCCCTAATCATTTTCGTTGCCCTCCACTGGACTCTCTCCAATTTGTCCACATCCCTTCTGTACTGGGTGGACCAAAACTGGATGCAGTACTCCAGGTGTAACCTCACCAGTGCCGAATAGAGGGGAATAATCACTTCCCTTGGTCTGTTGGCAATGCTCCTACTAATACAGCCCAATATGCCGTTGGCCTTCTTGGCAATGAGGGCACACTGCTGACTCCTACCCAGCTTCTCATCCACTGTAACCCTAGGTCCTTTTCTGCAAAACTGCTGCTTAGCCCCGCCCGCCCCTAATATCCAACCTAAACCTCCCCCACTGCAATTTGAGACCATTACTTTTTGTTCTGTCATCGGGTACCACTGAGAAGAGTCTAGATCCATCCTCTTTGGAACCCCCTTTCAGGTAGTTGAAAGCAGCTATCAAATCCCCCCTCACTCTCTCGTCTGAAGACTAAACAATCCCAGTTCCCTCAGCCTCTCCTCATAAGTCATGTGCTCCAGCCCCCTAATCATTTTTGTTGCCCTCCGCTGGACTCTTTCCAATTTTTCCACATCCTTCTTGTAGTGTGGGGCCCAAAACTGGACACAGTACTCCAGATGAGGTCTCACCAATGCCGAATAGAGGGGAATGATCAAGTCTCTCAATCTCCTGGCAATGCCCCTACTTATACAGCGCAAAATGCCGTTAGCCTTCTTGGCAACAAGGGCACACTGTTGACCCATATCCAGCTTCTCGTCCACTGTAACCCCTAGGTCCTTTTCTGCAGAACTGCTGCCTAGCCATTTGGTCCCTAGTCTGTAGCGGTGCCTGGGATTCTTCCGTCCTAAGTGCAGGATTCTGCACTTGTCCTTGTTGAACCTCATCAGATTTCTTTTGGCCCAATCCTCTAATTTGTCTAGAGTCAGGGTTAGGCTTGATCCCCAGCCAGGGGCCTGGTCACTGAAAGCACCTGACACCAGTGCCCCAGCCCATCATGCTCTGGGCACCATCCCTGCAGCATCCCCATGGCCCATGGTCTGTGGAGGGGTCTCTGCACCAGCCAGGCCCAATGCACCATGGGCTGAATGACCAGCAGCTGGGCCTGAAGCTGGCCTGCCCTGGACCCATGCAGCCTGCTCTGCTCTGCCTCGCTGGGACTCCAGCATGCTGACAGGGCCTGGAACTGGCCACACACGGTTCCCTCCCACCGTTCAGCCTATCGATGGCACCTCACCAGCCTGTCCTGAGGTCAGAGCAAGGACTCTGTTCAACCAGCCCTAGAGAGACAGGGGCCATCAGCAAAATGCAGATCCCAGGGCAGGCCCAAATTGCAAAGCCTCCAGATCCTCTGCGGTAGGTGCTGGGCGGGGCAGGGATGTCATGCCTGACTCTACAGTAAAGTGGGTGTGGTGCCAGGGATGCATGGCTAGATATGGGTTATGGGGATAGATAGATAGATAGATAGATAGATAGATTAGATAGATAGGGGTTGTGGGGATAGATAGATAGATAGATAGATAGATAGATAGATAGATGGGGTTGTGGAGATAGATAGATAGATAGATAGATAGATAGATAGATAGATAGATAGATAGATAGGCCCATCAGCAGGCCCAGCTCCTGCCAGGAAGCAGCGGGCTTAGGGCTGTGTCTAGTCTGTCGCGTGGCAATGCTGGGCGCTCAGCACCGAGGACACAGCCTGGCCCACAGGCAGCTCTTACGGCGAGTTCTCTGGAACTACTGGAAGGAAAAACGCTTCCTTCTATACATGGAGGGAAGAGGTCAGCGGGTCTGTCCAGCTCACACCTCCTGCTGCCCAAGAGAGGGAAAGCTGGACAGCTGTTTGTGCTTGGAGTCAGGATCCAGGGTCCTATTCTGGACTCTGGGAGGGTAGTGTGATCTAATGGTTAGAGCAGGGGGGCTGGGTGTCAGTACTCCTGGATTCTATTCCCATGGGCCTTGCAGTGTGGTGAACAGGGAAACTGGCTGGAATATTTGATGCGCTCGGTGTGTGACTAGACCATCCCTCTGCACCACTACCAGTGGGGGAAGGACTGACCTGCTCCCTGGGACATGGGCAATCTGGCCAAGGATTCGATGACAGCTGGGCAGGGTATTTTTCCCATGAGTAAATGGAGCTGCTGGTCCTGACCCCCTCCCACAGGGCTGGACTCATTGGTGTGGGTTGGGGCTCAGGTGCTGGACCTGTCCGCTCCCACAACTGAGTCACGCTTTCCCATCCTCCCGTCCATGGAGCAAGAGGTAACAATGTGGGGAGGGGCGGAAGCGATGCCTGGCAGCAGGCCATCAGCAATCAGCCAGCCTCGCTGGGAGTGGAACCGGGTCTTCCTGTCACAGCACCTGGCTCCGGCCTCCAGGGTCCGTCTGCCCCGCAGTCAGACACCCATGCCAGCCCGTGCCAGCTGACTCGGGCTACAGGGCTGTTTAATTACAAGTGCAGACATTTGGGACCTGCCCCCCCTCGCGGGGTCCTAGAACCCAGCCCAAATGGCTACACCAGAATTAAACAGCCCCGAGCCCGAGTCAGCTGGCACAGGCCGATGGGGGTGTCTGATTGCCATGTAGACATACTCTAGGGGTCCCCCCAGCACCAGAGCAGAACTACGGTCCGTGCTGCCAGCCCTGCCATGGTGCCTGGGGCCAGGAAGCTATTGTCACAAAACACTCCCCAGCCCCCGGGACTAGAACCCTGAACTTCAGGGACCAGCCCTCAGCCGCTTGCAGAAAGGAGACCCGCCCAGAATGAGAACTAGGAGAAGGGCCAGGATCCTCTCTGTGGGGAACCCCTAGGGGCATCACCGCCCACCCTGACACACAAACCCTTCCCCACACACACACACACACAAACCTTTTCCTGCACACACACACACACACAAACCCTTCCCCGCACACACCTCCTACCCTCCGTGCACACACAAAAAATCCTTCCCTACACACACACACACAACCCCCCATGACTCCTACCCACCCATGCGCACACACACTTCCCTCCACATACAATTCCAACCCCCACACAGACACACAAACCCTTCCTCACACACAACTCCTTCCCCCTGCGCACTCACAAAAACCTTTCCTGCAAGCACACACACACAGAAAACCCCCCATGACTCATACCCCACCCACACATACATTTCCCTCCACACACAAGCACCACACACAACTCCATCTGTCACAGACACACAAACACTTCCCCACACACAACTCCTACCCCCTGCACACACACACACATAAACTCTTATCTCCTGGTCAACATGTGGGGAAACTGGAGAGAAAGACGTTCACTTGATTCCCCACTTGCCCCTCCTGGATCTGCCAGACACGTTTCCCCAGGGTGGGGTGGAGTCCGACACTTCAGAGGGGTCTGAAGACACAGACACTCTCTTGAGCAGTTGGACAGTTACCGGAGACACTGAGGCAGAGGTGTTGGGGAGCAGCTCGACTGGTGGTAAGCCTGAGCCTTTAGGTGAGGTAAGTGCAGACGGACCATTGTTTCAATCCTGTCTCTCGTGCTAGGACAGGTTCCCATGGTTCAGATCCTGCACTGCTTTGAGGCAACAAGTCTGGGTGGGGTCACTCTGGGCAGAGTTCCCGACAGGGGCCGGACCCCATCAGGCCTGCTGGGTAACCATGGGGGAATGGAGCACAAGGCCAGGGCTGAGAGTAGGTGAATCAAGGATCCCACCCCTGCGAAGTGAGGGCATGAGCCTGATCCGGAGGGGGAGCTCTCAAGGTATGTCTACACTGCAGTTAGACACCTGCAACTGGCCCATGCCAGCTCACTTGGGCTCATGGGGCTTAGGCTAAAGGGCTGTTTAATTGCAGTGTAGATGTTCTGGCTCAGTGTGAAGCGCAGGCTCTGGGATGCTACAAATATCTGTAATGAAATAATCCCTTAGCCCAAGCCCCCCGAGCCCCAGTCAGCTGGCACTGGCCAGCCTTGGGTTTTCCATTGAACTGTAGACATATCCACAGAGAACCATGCTTCGGACACCTGTAAGCCAGTGGCCTGAATGAGCTCTCTCGTGCCATCTATTGATGAACTGAAGGAAAAGGCCTCATGAACTGACCTTATTTGCATAGACACCTCCTTTTTCACGGTAGGTGCTCAATGCTGGCTGTTTTGGGTTCAAATTCACTTAAGCGGTGGTTACGGGGTAATGAAATGTTGTTTTCCCTATCATACAACTAAAGGATAGCAGAATGGTTCTTACTATGCCCTGACTGAGGGGTCACCCTGACCGTGCCTTCCTGCTAAGTGTGGGCTAGTGAGCCAAGTGAGAGGGAGACGGGGTAGCTTGTGTCTAAGAACTGGGTGTGGGGTTGGGTGCGGGGGAGGGGGTTGAGTGTTTAAAAGCAAAGCTGAGTAGTCTGTGACCCCTAAAAACAAAATCACTGAGGTCTGATCTATGCTAGAAATTTACGTCAGTATACCTAGGGGTGTGAAAAATCCACACCCCCGAGAGATATAACTATACTGACCTAGGCCCCCATGTAGACAGCATAGGTCCATGGAAGAATTCTTCCATCAACCTAGCTACTGTCTCTCAGGAAGGTGGGTTACCTACACCGATGGGAGAGCCCTTCCCATTGGCTTAGGTAGCGTCTACACTGCAGCACTGTAGTGTTTTAGGTGTAGACATACTCTGATAAACTGGTTTGGGGCCCTGAGTCGCAGGGCACGTCTACACCTAAAACACTTGGGAGGGGTTCTGAGAGGCAGTAGCTTGGTCGAGGGAAGCTAGGTTGATGGTGTGGCCCCCTCCACTCTCCTGTTGATAATAGCTCACCTTACCTGATCACTCTTTTTATAGTGTGTATGGTAACACCCATTGTTTCATGTTCTCTGTATATAAATCTCTCCACTGTATTTTCCACTGCATGCATCTGATGAAGTGAGCTGTAGCTCATGAAAGCTTATGCTCAAATAAATTTGTTAGTCTCTAAGGTGCCCCAAGTACTCCTTTTCTTTTTGCGGATACAGACTATGGGGATGCTGTGTGGGGACAGAGAAGATGAAGCAGAGAAGATACCAGCTGGCAGTGAGGTTCCCCAGCACTACCCAGAGCAATCACTAAGCACCGGGCAGGCGGTGGAGCCTCAGGACAGGGCAGCCTGGCCCAGGGCAGCATGAGGGGTAGCCTCTCCCCAGCCAACCCGGGAGCTGTGGCTGCTGATAGCTGGGTGAGGTGGCGGTGGCTGTGAGACTGGGAGACCCAGACAAGGGATGCAACAGCGGGGGAGGCAGTGGGGAAAAGCAGCGGTGGTAGCAAAGCAGCCATTGGAGGTGTTCAACCCACCTGAATGCACCCCTGGAGGCTGGGGTGCCCCTGAGCTCAGACAACAAACTGTGGGGTGCAGTGGAAGGGAGAGGTGAGCGAAAGGGACATTTGTCCACTGGAATTTCAACCTGCAAGGTGGGAAACTGAGGCACCTCACGAAGGGAAAGGAGGGGCAGGCATGGTGGGGCAGAGGGTCCCAGAGGGCACGACCTGCCTTTCCTAGAAATGCAAGGGTAGGGCATGCGGCTAATGCGCTGGCTGGGAGGGACATGGGCTGGAGCCGTGTCTGCCTTTCGTCTTCTGGGCTGAGTGCGCCGCCGGGCTGGGGGAGGAGAGGGCTGCAGGAGGCGAGCTTCAGACTGTAGTGCCGCGGTGCAGGGAAAGCAGATGTGAGGGGGAGGGGAAGGGGGGCAAGGGAACGGAGGGAGAACGAAGGCCCTCGATGGTGGGGCTGCAGGGGACGATCAAAGGGAAAATTGAAAGCCAAGAGCAGGAGGGGGAAGGAGGGAGAAGTTGTGGGGCGGGGCAGGGGAGAGGGGGGGGTGTCAATGGGAAAGCAAAGGCTGCGAAAGGCCAAGCAAGACACCGCATGGCTCGGCCTGCCTGTGCAGCTTGGTGCCAGCAGCCCCCGCCCTCGGCCACAGCCGCACGGTCCCAGAGCCTCGGCGCGGGACGGGGATAAAGGGGGTAAGAGAGGGGGCAGGGAAGGGAGGCCAGCAGGGAGAGGCTGCTGGGCTGTAATTGCAGGATCCAGCTGCCAAGGCCTGCACCAGCCCAAATCTCCTCTGTCACCGAGGGGATTCACCCCCAGCCCAGGCTGAGCTCGGCTGGCCCAGACTCCCCTGGGCACAGTGCCCCAGGGGACGGCCCCTCTCTGACCTGCCAGGCTTTGGCAGAGGGGGGTCTGGCCACACTGCAGCCCCCTAGGACAGAGGAGGTCACAGACGTGCCAGCTTCAGCCCCAAGGACCCAAGCACATGTGGAGTGTCTGGGACAGGTTTGGGGGGATGGAAGAGGGGGAACCCCCTGCTCTCGGGGGAGCCCAGGCTGCCAGGCCATCTCCCTCAGGGTGCTGGCAGGTTGCTGTGGAGCTGGCCCTCTTGCCATCCCTATTCTCACTGCCCTCGGAGGGCCTGTCCTCACCCAGCCCGATTCCATGGGGCTTTGCCCCAAATGCCCTCTATTCATGTAGGCAGCGATGGCAAAAAGCAGGTGGCAAGGGGGCCTACAGCACAGCCCCAGGCCCTGGGTCTGCCCCTGCTCAAGCCAGCTCTGCTGGCCCCTTCCTGTATTCCTAGCACAGCCAGACTCCCACTTATTCTGCACACACTGCTGAGCTCAGCCCCCGGCTGCTGGGATGGAGGCTCAGCCTGGGAGCCAGGACTCCTGGGTTATATTCCAAGCCCAGGCACTGAGTTCCTCTGGGCCCTTGTGTAGGTCACAGCCCCTCTCCAGGCCTCAGTTTCCCCACCACTCCAATGAGGGTGGTGACACTGCCCCACTTTCAGGAAGAGCTTTGAGATCTCTGGATGAAAAGCCCTGCCCCGTGCCAGGTGCTGGCCTGAACAGAGGAAGAAGCTGTGGCAGAAGGGGTCAGGGACTGGCTCCGGTCAGACAGGGTGTTTGGCTCTCCCAGAGGCTCCCTCCTGTCCTGACGCAGTGGAGTCAACAGGAGTGCTGGGAGCGCAGAAAATCGGGACCGCCAACGCTGACTCTAGCAATACTTGGTGTTTTTCTTAAAGCCCCAGCTCCAGGAGTCACGTGGTTTGGGATTAAAGTAAGAGTCACTTTCCAGCCCTTCTGACTACAGAGAGGTCCACGGGCATGAAGCAGGAGGCAGAGGAAAGGACCCAACAGTTAGGATATTATTTTTTGCGGTGTCATGATTTTCTGTGGCCTGACTCATGATTTCTGAACGTCTGGAGCTGGTGGGGCCATCTGGATTTGCCTCTAGGAGGATCCGAGCCCTCAGAATCTGGAGCCAACTGGCTGCGTGTCCTGGGCAGGGCACCCATCACTGCAGTATCCAGCCTCTCTTCTCATGAAGGGGGTGAGAGAGAGGAGAAATACTCCTCAAACAAAGCTACAAATTGTAGAAAAAACTCAGCAAACGGGGCAAAGTGCCAACTTCTTGCCGGAAGGCTGGGCCAGCAGCCAGCCATTTCTGTTCCCACTTCCAACCCCCCTCCCAATTTCCTTTATTTTTAATTAAAAAAAAAACAACAACAACAATAAAAGGACTAGTTCTGACAGGGGCAATTGCGTCAAGCAATAGAAGAGATTGCAAAAACATGCCCTCAACTTCATGGGATGTGACAGCCAATGGGGGCTGAGCCGCTCTCCGGAGACAGCTGTTAAAAGGGGCTAGTGCGGGGATGAGCAACCAGAGAAACTCAGCAGAGAGCAAAAGAAAGAAAGAAAGTCTAATCTCAAGCTTGCAGGGGTTTGCAGAGGGCTGCGAACTGGGAGACAGTTTCTAGAGGGAATAACTTGACATCTTCCCGGTGGGCACTTTTTCTTCTGTTTCTTTGCAAAAAGAAGAAAAACCTCTCTATTTTTTTTTCTCAACCAAGATTTGAAAACTAGAGCCAGCCCCATCCTGCCGGGACTCTACAAAGTCAACCAGAATCTGGCCCGCCCTGCAGTTTGCCAAAGGAATATTCAGTGGAAGGGCTGGGACTTGAAACAAAAGAGCTGAGAAGACGTTGTATAAACTATTTGAAGAGCCAACCAGCGTGGGCTTCCTCTGGCTCTGGGTCAGCATCTGCCGCGAACCTCGCCGAGCTCAGAGCCCGCTTTCCAATGGCTGGCTCGTCTCGGAGCTGCTATTAGGAACTGCTCTGTGCCAGGTGCCGCTGAGAGCAGTTGACGGAGTGGATCTCCAGAGCACAAGCCCTGGGTCCTTGTCATTAATTACAACTGCTGTTGCTAGTTAAGGGAAAAGCCCAGGGCCTCCCCAGGGCAGTGTAACATCACAGAGCTTTTGTGATCGTATTTTGTACCCCATCTACCCTTGTGCCCCCATGGGAAGCCCGCTCTGTGCGACGCTGCCCCTTCTCTTCGCTGCCTGCTGCCACCTCATAATGGCATTGGGGGAGCAAGCCTATGCTGGTGACTACAGGGAAGAAATCGTGTTTCCGGAGCGCCTGGCGGGCGTGTCTGGGGAGGGGCTGGGCGGCAGTCCCAGCCAACAGCTTCTCTACCGCATCCGCACCTTGGAGGAAGACCTGGTCCTGGACCTGGAGAGGGACCCCAGCTTCCTGGCAGAGGGGCTCACCGTGCAGTACCTGGGCAGGAGCGGGCAGCCAGCCGCAGTCGACGGGTCGACCGAGCCAGGGAGCTACTACACCGGCACGGTGAACTCCGACCCGGACTCTGTCGCGGCAGTGAACTATGACACGGTGTCGCTGCTGGGGGTGCTGCAGTACCACGGCACGGAATACCACTTGCAGCCCCTGGATGGGGGGGTGCCCAACGCAGTGGCTGGAGCCAGTGCCCACGTACTCAGGAAGAAGATACCCAAGAAAGCCAATGGCACCATGTGTACCGTTGGCGCCCAGGCTCCAGGCACAGCTGCAGCCAGCAGAAGGGAGCCCCGCGCCGCAGCAGCATCCTCAAGGAGAGCAAAGGTAGGGGCAGCTGCTGGCACCATCCACAAGGGGCGGGGCAGGGTCCTTACCGGCGGGCAGAGATAGCCTGCCTCCCGTGGCCGTGTGCCCCAGACGGGGGTTCCTCTCATGCCTGGTCCTTTTGGCCTGGTGACCTAGTGCTGCTCCTGCTGCTGGGGGAATCCTGCAATGTGGCAATCCCGGCTAGCTTCTCGTCCTTGCTTGGGGGGGATCCCGGCTAGCTTCTCGTCCTTGCTTGGGGGGGATCCCAGCTAGCTTCTCGTCCTTGCTTGGGGGGGATCCCAGCTAGCTTCTCTTGCCTGGGGGGGATCCCGGCTAGCTTCTTGTCCTTGCCTGGGGGGGATCCCGGCTAGCTTCTCTTGCCTGGGGGGGATCCCGGCTAGCTTCTCGTCCTTGCCTGGGGGGGATCCCGGCTAGCTTCTTGTCCTTGCCTGGGGGGGATCCCGGCTAACTTCTCGTCCTTGCCTGTGGGGGATCCCGGCTAGCTTCTCTTGCCTGGGAGGGATCCTGGCTAGCGTCTCGTCCTTGCCTGGGGGGGGATCCCGGCTAGCTTCTCTTGGCTGGGGGGGATCCCAGCTAGCTTCCCATCCCAGGGTGGCAGGGGAATCCTGGCTAGGGTTGCCATCTTTGGTTGGACATATTCCTGGAGGTTTCATCACATGACATAATCTCTAATTAATGATTAATCTTTAATTTCTGGAGACTCCAGGACAATTCTAGAGGGTTGGCAACTGTAAGATTCCGGGCTAGTTTCCTGTCCCTGGGGGAGCGTGGGGGGATCCTGGTTAGTTTCCTGTCCTGAGGCGGTGGGGGGATTCCAGCTATTTGTCACCCCTGTAGCAGAGCCAGGCTGTTATGGGAAGCCCTGTTCACTCCCTGAGCCAGCCACCTCCCCTCCTATGCTCTTTAGGTCACTTGTTTATTTCTACCTTGGCCATTTGCCTCCAAACCAAGCTGGGAGGGAGGCTCACTGCCGTGAAAACAGCTGTTCCCCTGCTCCCCCCACCCACCGCTGGAGCTGCCCTGGGGGCAGGCGGGTTGGCACAGGCTCCCAGCTGCCCCTGGCCCATCACCTGGTGCTAGAGGAGCTGAAAACTCCAGCTTTTCCTGTCCCTGCAGAGCCCCCTGGGCCAGAGCTCAGAGTTCACCTTTAGTCTCTGGTAGAGGAGCCTGGGTAGAGCAGAGTCAGGATGCCTGGGCTCTGTGCCCAGCTCTGGGAGAGAAGTGGGGGTCTAGTGGTCAGATCAAGGGGAAGGTGGGGGGATTGGGTGCTATTCCCAGCTCTGCACAGACATTATGACCCCAGGCAAGTCCCTTTTCTGTTCCATGCCTCAGTTTCTCCCATTATAAAATGGGGCTGTGCACACTCACACCTCAGAGTCTGTCTGAGCCCACCCTGCCCTCTAGGCTGAGACAGTGACTGGTCCTAGCCCCCCAACCCCACCTCTGACTGCACCTGCCACAGAATGAACCAGGTTCAGTCCTGGGGCAGAGCCTGGATCCTGGGAACAGCCCTTGGGCAAAGGCTGGGCCCTGCATATGGCACTGAAAAACCGGCCACGAGGCAGGCTGCCTGGGTGCCCCCACCCCATCTCTGACCATTTCCCTCCCCACAGCGGTTCGCCTCGGTGCCGCGCTACGTGGAGACGCTGGTGGTGGCGGACAAGCACATGGCCCAGTTCCATGGCGCCGGGCTCAAGCGCTACCTGCTGACCGTCATGGCCGCTGCCGCCAAGTTCTTCCGCCACCCGAGCCTGCGGAACCCGGTGACACTGGTGGTGACGCGGCTGGTGGTGCTGGGGGCCGGCGAGGACGGGCTGCAGGTCACGGCCAACGCCGCCCAGATGCTGCGCAACTTCTGCCAGTGGCAGAAAGGGCTCAACAAGCCGGATGACGCGGATTCGGAGCATTTCGACACGGCCATCTTCTTTACCCGGCAGGTACGGTGCCCCCCGGTACGACCACCCCCAGTTCAGCCTCCCAGTGCAGCCGCCCCGGACAGCCTCTCCCCAGTGCAGCCCTCACAGTGCAGTGCCTCTCCCAGCCTCTCCTCGCCACATCAGCAATGGCCAGTGGCCATCAGGGGGTGAGATGCTCAGATGGGGGACAGGCTCCTGTTGGGGCAGGGGGCCCATGGAGGGGCTGCCTGGCCAATCCAGCACTAGCCCTGGGTACCCCGTATTGGCCCACAGCTGGGGGAGATGGGGCTGGCCCCACAGCATGCCTCAGGCCCAGGGGCTGGGATGGCATGGCAGGCCCCCCGTCCCAGTGCCCCACATGCCCCAGCGTCTTCTCTCTCCCGCAGAACCTGTGTGGCCTCTCCACGTGCGACACACTGGGCATGGCGGACGTGGGCACCGTCTGCGACCCCACCCGCAGCTGCTCCATCGTGGAGGATGACGGGCTGCAGTCGGCCTTCACCGCGGCCCATGAACTCGGTAAGTGCTACCGGCCGGGGGCAGGGCAGGGCCGGGCATCACGAGGCAGCGAGAGCCCAGAGCCCTGCCAGGCACAGAATCAGAGTCCAACATGGCCAGGCTCAGCTGCTCCACCTCCATTCCCACCCCCACACCTCTCCCCACCACACACCGACCTCCCCGCTCCATCTCCCCATCCCCTACACAGCACGGGGGATAGGAGTCCCGGTATCACCAGGCTCAGCTGTTTGATTCCCCCTGCAGAGCCCCCGCTACTCAGTGCCCCTCCCCAGCCCAGGGCCCGCCTCTCATGCCCTCCCCGTGGCAGCCCCCACAGGCCGGGTCCCTGCGCCACACACTGACCCCGTCTCATCTCCCCCCTCCCAGGCCACGTGTTCAATATGCTCCATGACAACGCCAAGGCCTGTGAGGACCTGAACTCGCGCGTCAGCAGCACCCGCCACATGATGGCTCCGGTGATGTCCTATGTGGATCCCGACCAGCTGTGGTCACCCTGCAGCGCCCGCTTCATCACAGATTTCCTGGACAACGGTCATGGTAAGGGCCCCTCCTGGGAACCGGGAGCCATGACACGGCTGGCCAGAACTAGGCACAACGTGGGCAGGGACTGGGCAAGCTTCTCCAAAGCAGCTCTGCCAGTGCCCCTGAATCCTGACTTGCAGCCCCCTGCTGTCCCAGCCCTGCACTCCCACTATGGGTCTACAGTTCAGCCCCCCCCTCGCCCGTCAGACCCTTGGCCGGCCCGTGCCAGCAGGGATCGTGGTTTATGGGGCAAACAGCTGTGCATTAGGAACAGGGCTGAGACCCGCCCCCATCACCCTGGGCCCAGCAGCCCTCGGCCAGTCAGGCTGGAGCTGAGCCAGCCCCCCGGGTACCAGGGTCCCTGCCCTGGCCCAAGGAGGGGACATCTCTGCCCAGGCAGATTCTGCTGCCCATGCTGGTCTGGGGATGATTCCCTGCCCTACATAGTGTTCCTGTCCCAGCTGTCCCCTCACTAAATGGGTGGGAGGGCCCAATGACATACACCCCGAGCCAGCTCTGCCCCAGCCTGTCTGTGATGCCCGGGCCCCTCATGTGCCAACCTGTTCCCTCCCCACAGGTCACTGCCTCCTGGACAAGCCTCGTGAGTCCTTGCGCCTGCCGGCCCCCTTTCCGGGCAGCAACTATGATGCGGACCGGCAGTGCCAGCTGACTTTCGGGCCAGACTCCCGCCACTGCCCCAACTTGCACCCACCCTGCTCCTCCTTGTGGTGCACGGGCAGGATCAACGGGCACTTCATGTGCCAGACCAAGCACTTCCCCTGGGCAGACGGCACCGCCTGCGGACAGGGCAAGGCCTGCATGAATGGGCGTTGCATCAGCAAAGTGGAGATGAAGGCCTTCAACGTGAGTGTCCTGCTACCCATGGGCTCCGGGCACCTGCAAGGCGGGGCAGGGGGCAAGCACTTGCCGTCCTCTGCGGGGGCAGAACGGCGCATGGGAGAGCCAGGAGAGGGGTGAGGGCGGAGCTCAGGGACTGGCAGAGTGTGAGGGAGTGGGGCAGCTATGGGGTGGTTGGGGACTGGGAGGGATGGAGCACCCCTCTATGCGTCCCAGCTGCAGAAAGGGGCTGGGTGCCTGGGCTCAGGGCGCCCCCTGGTGGCCATGTGGCTCTGATTCCGACATCCCCGTTTCTAACCCTGCTCTGTCTCTCCCTGCAGACTCCCACCCCCGGCGGCTGGGGCTCCTGGGGCCCGTGGGGCGAGTGCTCGCGGAGCTGCGGCGGGGGCGTGCAGTTCTCCACCCGCGAGTGCAACAAGCCCGTCCCACGCAACGGTGGCAAATACTGCGAGGGCAAGCGCACCCAGTACCGCTCCTGCAGCACCCAGGAATGTCCGGATGGCACAGGTGAGTGAGGGCAGCATTCCCCCTCCTCCCACAAGGACCCAGGAGCCGCTGGCCGGCTAGCGCAGCGTCCCTCCTGCTCCGAACACAGACCCTCCTTAAGGGCGGGCTGGGTCCAGCCAGCACCACCCCGGGAGCTCAGAGAGAGGCCCCTGCACGCCTGGCTGTGCACTGGCACTAATACCCAAGGAGCCGACTCCCCTTCCTGAGCCAGGGTGCAGCTGCTGCAGGGGTGACAAAGGGGGAACCCCTTGGGAAGGGCCGGTGGGCTGAGCTGGCCCCAGCTGGACATGGGGGTAGGGTGGGGGGGGGTCTGGGACAGGGAAAGGGTCCATGCAAGGCCCTGAGACCATCTCCCAGAAGCCAACCCAGGGACGGGGGGGAGGCTGTGGGGATGGGTGGGGGGTCACTGCCAGGAGCCAGGGCTCAGCACAGCCCCACACTGACCCAGCACCTGCCCCACCATATCTCGTTTCAGCCCTCACCTACCGGGAGCAGCAATGTGCTGTCTACAACCACCGCTCAGACCTGTTCAAGGGCTTCCCCGCGCCCATGGACTGGGTGCCCCGCTACAGCGGAGTGGCCGAGAAGGACCACTGCAAGCTGACGTGCCAGTCGCGGGCCCTGGGCTACTATTACGTGCTGGAGCCGAGGGTAAGTGAGGGCTCCCCAGATCTCTGCAGGAGGCAGGGAGGGTGCACGGCCTTGTGGAGCCAAGCCATGGTGAGAGAGGACTGGCCCAGGCCTCACCGACTCTATGCCCATCTCTAGGTGGCGGATGGGACGCCCTGCTCCCCCGACAGCACCTCGGTCTGCGTTCAGGGGCGCTGCGTCCACGCTGGCTGCGACCGCGTCATCGGCTCCAAGAAGAAGTTTGACAAGTGCATGGTGTGCGGCGGAGATGGGTCCCGGTGCTCCAAGACCTACGGCTCCTTCGCCAAGCCCCGGTGAGTCCCCTCCCCACCTTGCGGGCTGGCCCAGGGGCAGGGTCTGGGCATGGGGCAGTGCACACAGAGCAGGCAGAGGGCAAGCGTCACAGCAGCGGCTCCAGGGCCTGGAATGCCAGGGCCCCACGCCCAGCTCATTACCAGCTTATGGTAACAAGGCACTAATAGCAAGAACGGCCAAGCCCTCGCAGGGACAGGAAGGATCCCCACCCCCAGCTCTGGGCTCCTCAATCCTGACCCGCAGCCCCCCAGCTCTGGGCTCCTCAATCCCAGCCTGCAGCCCCTGGCTCTCCCAGTCCTCTCCCCTCCTGAAGCAGTGGCGGTGCACAGGGCTGGACTATGATGAGCACTTTGAGACGCAGGCATGAGGGGCCACTATGCCAAACTCTCCAAGTGCTGGAGCGGGCACCAGAGCCCACATCCCCAGGGCTCTGCTCGGGGCCAGCCCCCAGGTCCCTCCCTCTGTTTTTCCTCCAGCGTCCTGATGCCTGTATCCCTCTGCCTTTCAGCTATGGTTACAATAACGTGGTCACCATCCCAGCTGGGGCCACGCACATCCTGATCCGCCAGAGCAGCAGCTCCGCCACGGCCAGCGATGGCATCTACCTGGCGCTGCGGAGGCAGGACGGCACCTACGCCCTGAACGGGAACTATGTCCTGGTGCCTTCGGAGCTGGACGTCAGCCTGGCGGGCAGCGTGACGCTGCGCTACAGTGGGGCCACCAAGGCCACAGAGATCATCACAGGCCGCGGGCCACTCCGCGAGCCGCTCACTCTGCAGGCACTGGTAGTGAGCGATCACAAAGCCCCCCGGCTCAAATACACCTTCTTCAAGCCCACGCAGGAGAAGCGGCCGACAGAGCAGTGGCTGAAGCAGAAGGCCCAGATTCTGGAGATCCTGAGGAACCGGCGCGGGCGCAAGGAACCCTCCCGGCATTAGCCATTTAGCTCATGGCTGGAGTGGCAGTACCTGGTGCAGCTTCCCCTGGTACCAGGGACCAATGGGCTGGAGCCCGTCCCAAAGACAGAATCAGATGCTGGAGCCCCCAGCTCAGGCTACCTCTGGGGGCTCCCCCTGCCAGGCCAGGGCTCCGTGGGACAGAGCTCTGTATCCGGCCATTTGAAGGGGAATCTGCGCTGGGAGCCACTGTGGCGTTCCCACAGGGACCTGTTTGGTGGGGACACTTGCATCTGCCGGGTCTCTATTTATTCGGGTATTTATTCATGGCTGGGGCCATGGGCACTGACCATGGTACATCACTCAGCACCTTCCTTCGACCTGGCTGAGACTCGGCAAACTCGCCCCATGTCCCACCAGGCGCGAGCCACGAAGCACATTTTGAATCAGCTTCTACCTCAGTCCCCCCGCAACCTCTCTGTCCCCACTAGAGCTGGGTCTCACAGGGTTCATTGGCACGCTGGGCAGCAGAGGACTGACAGGCCGTGGCCTGGTCCCAGGGGCTGGGACGGGCAGGCAGGATGCGGCCCCTTTCACTGCAGAGAGGAATATGACGGCTGAGTTAGGGCCCTCTGGTGCTGCAGGCCAGGCCTTGGTGCATGTGATCCCAGCACTGTCTGGTCTTGGTGCTGCGCTGGCATCGTGGCAGCCTGGCAGTGCCCAGCCTGTTTGCTCAGCGGCTGCCAACACAGCAAAGGAGGGACTGCGGGTAATAATTTAAGGTCTATTTAAAGCAAAGGGCCGCTGCCCGGGCAAGTCCCTGCTGGCATGGCTGCTGCCGGTTTGCACCAGTTGCATTTTTCTATTAATTATTGTCATTATTTTTTGTAATAAAAACCTGCCAAATTATTTATAGACCGCACTCGAGTGGCGCCTGGTTATTGGGCGCGCGGGAGCCACGCTCCACCCCGTCACGCTGCACTCGGCAGCGATCGCACCCAGCATGCTGGAGCAGGAACGGAGCTGTGCCCTCTCACAGCCATGCCCCGGCCCCACCTCTACAGCGCTCCCTGCTGGGAGAGGCCGGGGCTGTGGAGCGGGGCGTGCCCCCATCCTCACTGCTGTTCCGTGTCAGGCCAGCCCCTTTGCTGCAGGCACCTGTTCCCAAAGCCCAGGACGGTGATGTGGCTGGAGAAGGCCCAGCATGGGGCAGGGAGGGGGCAGTGATACCCGCTGGCCTGGCTTGGCTTTGGCTCCTGCCAATGGCCCAGCACCGGAGGGGCAAGCACGTTGCCCCTGAGCCCTGCTGAGAACGCTGCGGCTGCTCTCTGGCCCCCTGTGAGGTCAGCGCTCCTGCCCAAGGACAGGCTGTGGTGGGGCAGTGAAGTGCCCAGGGCAGCGCCAGCTTGGGTGGGAGGAGGACGGATTCCCCCCCACACACTCCCTGGTCTCCTGTCCTAGCGAGGCGCCCAGCGCTGGAGGCCTGGTGCGGGACAGGTCAGACCAGATTCTGCTCAGCCGGTTTGCTGTGGCCGTGGCCTGCCCACCCTGGGCCTGGGTGTCGGCTGCTGGCTCCTCCTCAGCTTCCTGCAGCAGATCAAGCTGACAGAGCCCCCTCCCACCCCAGCCAGGAGGGCTCCAGTGTCCGGGAGCAGAGCAGGGCTCCGTAGGTTGTTGCCCCAGGGATCCAGCATGCAGCTGAGCAGCTACTGCCCCGGCGAGCTCAGCTCACGGAGCCAGCTCAGCAAACGCCCTGCGCAGAGGGTCTGGGCCCTGCTGGGGCTGACCAACCAGCCCCTCCAGCTGTGTCCTCACTCAGCCACCCTCCCTGGGAGCTGCACTACAGGATCAAGCCCCTCACCCCATCACTGCTCCAGGAGCGGGGCCCAGGTCCCATAATGCACAGGGCCGGCTGCATGTTGCTGCCCTGGCAGTGCCTGCTTGTGCCCCTGGTGCTATAGCTGGTGTCTCCTGCCCTGCCCGGTGTGTCAATCCTCCTGCTCCCGCTCAGCTCCGGGACCGGTGCAGCCCCTTACTCTGCCCAGCATCTCCCTCC
Source organism: Dermochelys coriacea (assembly GCF_009764565.3). Classification (NCBI taxonomy): domain Eukaryota; kingdom Metazoa; phylum Chordata; order Testudines; family Dermochelyidae; genus Dermochelys; species Dermochelys coriacea. The sequence goes on from NC_050091.1 coordinate 10,193,552, forward strand.
CACGGCTGTTCCCAGGGCTGGACTGACCGTGCCGAGGGGTCCCTGCTTCGGCCCATCCCTGCCACGCTGCAGCTGGGGGAAGGGAGGGCATCAGATGGGGACAGGGGCTCTGGCTGCTGCTGGGAGTCCGGCCCAGGGGGCTGCGTGGCGGTGGGGGGCGGAAGCTGATGGAGCTTCCCTGCCATGGCTCTCCCGGCCAGACATGCTTGCACACCAGTGGGAATCCACTCGATGTCAGTGGGAGCGACGCCAGCCCCTCCTCCGCACCCAAGGGGCTTGCTCTGTGCCAGCTGCAGGCCCACACGGCTCCCGTTACTGCTCCCCACCCCCACCCCTCATGGGCCCGAGGGCAGCTGCAAATTGAATCTCCCTTCTCTGCAGCACAGCTGTCCTGGCTTCCCTGGGCATGACCCAGGCTGAACTGGCCTTGCCCAGGTAGCCAGCTCCACGCAGGCCCAGCGCCCTTGGGCACTCATGTCCTGCCCCACCCTGAGCGGCCTGGTACCAGGCTCCCCCTGCACCAGGCCCTGGCATGACTGATGTTCCATTGTGCAGCCCGGGGGCAGCCAGGCTGTGCCCCTACAAACTCCCACACCAGTACCATGCAGCCCGAACCCAAAGCCGCCGTGTCAGGGTTGCCTGGTTAAGGGAGCCAGCACACTGCTAGGACCTGCAAGAGCCAGACATCCAAAGAGCAGCTCATGTGTGTACGGCCCAGCCCAGGGCTGCAGGCCAAGCAAGAGCCCTGGGGATGGGCGAGATCTACTAGCCCGGAACTGGGTTCTTGGCTCCCAGGACTGATCCTGGGCCAGAGGGCTAAGCCCTGCCAGGACCTCTTCACAGCTGCTCTGTGCCCCCCTCCTCCTCCTTATGCCCAGCCTGTGCGTGCTCATGGGAAAGCTGCAGGAGAGGAGGGCTTGTCTAGTGCCCCCCGCCCAGTGCCAAGCGGCGCACACTGAAGCTCAGGGGGCTGGCCCAGCAGGATTGGGCCCACAGGGCAGCTCTCACATTCGTGGCCAGCACCAGGCACTGGAGGGAGTCCGGGGGCAGCGGGCGGAACAGGAGTGGCTCCTCCTGCTGAGGCTGGGCACTGCCCTCCCCGGGGAGGGGGAAGCAGGCGTGGGCAGTTTCCTGAATTGCTGGGCACACATGGCGCTGGCTCCTGCTGTTTGCACCTCCCACTGCACCGAGCTGGGACTGACACGGGAGCTGCTGGGCATGCAGGGAGCTCACCCAGCACCGCACCCCTCTGCCCTCCTCTTTACCAGCACTAAAGGCAGCTCAGCTGCAGTGGGGGGCAGGGTGTATCTCTTCTGGGCCCCACTGGAGTTAGAGGGAGCACACCACCACCACACATCCGGAGGGGTGGGGGAGTCACAGTCACAGTCCCCTGTGGGGGTCAGCAGAGGGGGGCAAGGCTGCAATAGGGGCACAGACCCATTTGGGACACACTCACATGGGCAACAGCAAACAGCCTGCTCTCCCCCTGGCAGGCCACAGCCCTGGGATCCCAGCTGGGGCACGGCTCACTTGCCCCCAGGTGACCCCAGGCTTCTGCTGCCCGCTCAGCCACCTGCGCTAGGTGCCCCTGGGGACGTCCCGGCACCCCTCAGAGATGTGCTGGGTGAGGGGGCAATTCCCAGCCCAGCCCTGGCCTGACAATACAGGCACAGGTCAGGTCCCCAGCTGGACCCTTTGCCAGGTGCGGGCAGGAAGGCTGGGGAGCTGGAGGCATGGATTACAGCCCCTCCCCCGCAAAGCTAGGCACACACAGGGCCAGGGTGCTCCAAGCACAGCCCCGGGGAGCACAGGCTGCTGGAGCAGAATCCCAGACACACAGGGAGATGTGCTGCCATCCTCCTGCCCCTGTACATGGCATCACGCACACCCAGCGCCTGGCACGGGGTTCTCTGGTTGGGGCCTGAGGGCTGCCAAGGGCTGAGCACTGCAGCTGGCATATCAAAGTGATCAATGCACCCAGCAGAGGGAACGAAGGGGCCAGGTGTCACAGAGTCCCCGGGCGATGCTCTGGAACTGCTCCCTACAACTGCTCCCTCCCGGTCAGGACTCTGGGGGGAGTCTCCTTTCTGTGAGCACACTGTCTACAGGACACACAGCTCACGCGGCTTCCACCTTCCTGGATCTGACCTCGGAGCACTCAGCATCCTCTCTGCCCCTCCGTGCGCTTCCCACAGCGAGTCCACCCAGGCGGGGTCCTGGGGAAGCGAGAGGGTCCTGCACCCCAACTTCGCAGTCAGACGTGACTCTCAGCCAACCAGTAAAACAGAAGGTTTATTAGATGACAGGAACATGGTCTAACACAGAGCTTGTAGGTGCAGAGAACAGGACCCCTCAGCTGGGTCTATTTTGGGGGGCAGTGAGCCAGACAACCACATCTGCACTTCACTCCATGTCCCCAGCCAGCCCCAAACTGAAACCCTCTCCAGCCCCTCCTCCTCTGGGCTTTGTCAACTGATGGCAGAGGTAGGATGTACTGCACCCCGTGGATGGCGCTTCCTGCAATAAGTGACTGGGGAGCAGTAAAACGAAGGGGGGTTGACTAGGATAAGGCGTGCTGAAGGCTCAGAGAGGAACGATTTCGGGGGGCGGTTAACCCCTGGGAGTGTGTGACCAGCAAGAAGGACTGTGCAGTAATGGGGTCCCCCTGGGGACTGCGGTGAGCAGTCTCAGGGGCAGAGGAGCCTGCGGCTTGGCCCTGGGAGAGAGAAGGACTTTTGCAGTAACAGAGTTCCCCTGGGGATTGCAGCGAGCAGTCCAAGGGGTGGAGGAGTCTGCAGCTCAACCCTGGCAAAGAAGTGGTGACCTCGAGAAGGCTGGCACACTAGGGGTTCTCCCTGGAAACCATGGGGAGCGTGCCCTCTTCATCCTCCTTCAAACCGCCTTTAGGGTGATGCCTGCAGAAAACACTTGGGTTATGCTGCTCGTGTGCAGAGTGCATTGCCCGTCCCGCTGCCCTGCCTAGTCCTTATCACACCACCTTGCTCTTGTCTAGCAAATCTCATCAGCAGATCTCCCCATGCTTTACAATGGGAGGTGCTAGCATTATGCCCATTTTACAGATGAGGAAACTGAGGCACCAAAGGGAAGTGACCTACTGAAGATCCCCCAGTCCAGTGCTCTAGCTGCTGCCTCCCCCATCTGTCTGCACCATCTCCTGTCTCAGACTGTGAGCTCCTTGGGGCAGAGACCATCTTTCTGTTCTGTGTTTGTACAGCCCCTGGCACCAGGGGTCCAGTCCAGGATTGGGGCTCCTAGGCGCTACCGTAATACACCTAAGAGATAGTAACACTGCCTGCTGGGCTGGAGGGGACCACCAGAGAGGGGTGCCAGTGCATATCCCCCACCCCCACGATATGAAGCGGTCCATCCCCCCGGGGACGGCGTGGAGGGGCTCCGAGGAAGCAGAGGCTGCTGCCAGGGCCAAGAACAGAAGCTCCGATTTGCCTAGGCACGAGCAAGTTCAGCTACCGCAAACTCACACACACACACACACACACACACACACACCAGGCGCCCAGAGCCGAGCGCGCTGGTAATGCCACATAGGGCTATGTACAAGTGGTGCCATCCCTCCCTGGCCAGGAGCACAGAACAACCAGCTCCATCCCCGGGCAGTGAGGTGCTGGCAGCGGGGGCTAGGTGCCCAGCTGCAGGTAGGCAGACACAGGGAGGGGGCTAGGATCCAGATGTAGTTGTGGCGAGAGCGGGGGGTGTCAGACTGTAACCTTGGGGGGCAGCCCGGCACTAACACTGATCCAGGAGAAGGGTCATGCACGGGGCCCACCCTGCCTAAGTGACCGCTCTCCATGCCCCAGGCACCGGGACCTGCCGGGCAGCCAGGCGCTTCAGGGAGTATGGCGCAGAGGGCTAGAGAGTGCCCCTCCACAGCTCACGATCTCAGCTTTGCAAGGGCACCATGTCCCAGGAGGAGTCGTAATGCTGGGCACGGCAGACCCAGCAGAGCCGGGCACTGCAGACCCAGCAGAGCCGGGCACTGCAGACCCAGCAGAGCCGGGCACTGCAGACCCAGCAGAGCCGGGCACTGCAGACCCAGCAGAGCCGGGCACTGCAGACACACCCTGGCCCCAGGCTGCCACTGGGGAGCAGCAGGGCAGGCCTCAATGAGCCGTTTGGTGGCAAGTTCTGCAAAGCCACCAGCAGTATAAGTCCCTTCCCCAAGGCAGGAGAGGCAGCATCTGCAGAGGTGCCATGGAGGTCACACATCGTAGTTGGGCAGGTAGCTGTAGGCAGGAGCCCTGCCTGATGGGGGGCTGCAGTTACATGGGAAAAACCAGCAGATCACAAAGCCTGCAAGAGAAGAGGAGAGAGTAGGGGAGGAGAGAGGAAATCAGTGTGGGCAGGGAGCCCAGAGGCATCACAGCGTGGCCTGGCCCAGACAGACTCGGCCCCGGGACCTGCCCTAGCCCACACAGGCTGTTCAGGTATAGTTACCTTGGTGTCACCCCTGGGGGGCACTCGTTTGGGTACAAATGTCCTGGTGGGGGATCAGCCTGGGATCTAGGTTACGGTCACATCTTGGCTCACACCAGTCTAAATTCCCCAGGAAGTACAAGCCCTCAGGGCAGCCTCAGTAACTGCCCCCCCAGAGGAACCCCAGCCCACCCTCCACCTGCCCTGGTCACGTACCCCGTCCAAACACCTCCCGCAGCAGCGCGATCTTCGGCTTCCGGGTGTGCGCCACCTCCCGGCGCGCCTCCTTCAGCAGCCGGTTCCGCAGCTGCTCGATCGGAGTCTCGTCCATGATGATGGAGACCACCTGAGAAACAAGAGGGGAGCCTGATGCACTGCCCGGCCCTCCCAAGGAGAGAGGTGCGTGGATTTACAGCTACACTCCTCTCTCAACAGGGGGCGCTGTGGGGAGTAGGGCAAGGGCACTGGTTGTGGGGAGAGCTCCTGGCTACTCCAGCCCTGGCCTCTCCCAGCAGAGGACGCTGTATAGAGTGAGGTGGGGCGCTGGCTGTGGGGAGCTCCCAGCTACTCCAGGGCTAGAATCCCCCAGCAGGGGGTGCTGTAGGGTGTGGGGTATGGGCAGTGGCTGTGGGGGGAGCTCCCAACTACCCCGGTGCTAGACTCTCGCAGCAGGGGGGTGCTGCGGGGGATGAGGCATGAAGCTGCCTGGTGTGATGCCCCTTGAAGACTAACCTGGTCATAGAAGATGACGGTAACGAAGACCCCGAAGAGGATGGACTCCACCAGCAGGATGATGCAGTGAGCCCTAGGGGGGAAGGGAGCGGTCAGGGCCCAGCTTGCTCAGGCATTTCCAAGGGCAGGCTCCAGTCTTGCTACTGAGGATTCTGGCCCAGAACCACCCACCCGCATGTCATAGGCCCTGTACTGATGACAGCCACTGGAGAGTCAACCTCCGCATCGGGGAAGAGGCTCTGGGGGCAGGAGACAGAGAAGGCCTGTGGCTGCAGAGTCCCAGAGGGCCCTGGCACGCAGCAGTGACAGCCTGAACCTCCAGCTGGCTAAGGGCTTGGTACAACACCCAGCTCCTCTAGCACCTCATGGGGGGACTCAGGGCCACTCCCTCCCCCACAGCTCTATGGGGCAGGAACTCAGTGTCACCCACAGGGAGCAGGGCTGAAATGGAACCCAGGTGTCCGGCCTCTATGACCTCTCCTCCCCTTGCTGGGATCTGCCTGCACCAGGTAGCCAGGGACGGGGGGAATCTGGCGGTGACCCCTGCACACTTACATCTGGACATGGTTGTTAGAGAAGCCTCCGGCCACACCTTCCATCTTCCCAGGGAAGCTCCTGTCTACCGGCCACAGCCACATGGTTAACACCAGCCCCATGGCATAGAGACTAGCCAGCCCTGAGAAAGAGCCACAGGTCAGAGCAGGCCAGAGACAAGCGCCCTGGCCCTGGGCTTGGGCCGGGCTCAGAATCCCCCACCTGGGGTAAGGCCAGAGAACCTGGCCAGGAGGCAGCCCTGGGGAAAGGGCAGGTGCCGGCTGCAGCAGAGCCGAGTTCCGGAGTCACAGCCCCAGTTAATGCCCTTTGATCTCACCCCACCTGCCTTGCGAGGGATGCCCAGGGCCCAGCACCCCACCATTAACTGCTTCACTCCTGACCACCCCACCCCCACGCTCACCCCGGGTGAGACTGCCAAGCCCCCTCTTCCCCGTCCCCAGGGTCCTTTCAGCTTCTACACATGGAGACGTCAAGGGGGAGCAGGGAGTGGAGCCGAGGGAGGGCAGGCAGTGGCTACAGGGCTGGTGTGGGGGTCACACAGGGAGCAGAGCAGAGCGCGGCAGGGGCTAGGGGGTCATATAGGGAGCAGAGCAGAGCAGAGAGGGGGCAGGCAGTGGCTATGGGGCTGGGGTGTCCCATAGAGAGCGGAGCAGAGGGAGGCAGGCGTTGGGGGTCACGCAGGGAGCGAAGCAGAGGGGGGCAGTGGCTGGCAGGCAGGGGATGGAACAGGGGCTACGCAGGGAGCTGGGGCATGTAGCACTCCCAGCTCACGCCAGCCAGAGCATCCCGCCACACCCAGCTACAAGCTGGGCTTCCTGGGTCCTCCTGCCCAGGCTCCCCTTGGCCATTGCTGCAGAAGGTCTGTAGGAGGCGCCAGGGAGACGCTCACTCCAGCTGGCCAGCTTCCTACAGTGCAGGGCTGTGGGACCAGAGCTCTCTCTAGTGAGGGACAGAAGAACAGCAGGGGGCTGGCAGGATGGCAGCAGACAGGGACCCACGGCGGGGGAGGGCACAGCTCTATGTTGGTGCTGTGAGCTGCAGCGCCACCTGCTGCTGCATCCCCAGGCCCGCGTCAGAGCTCCCTACGGCCAGCTCCCCCCAGCTGGGCAGCCACGTACCAGTGTAGAAGAGGAACTGGATGAAGTATTTCTGGTTTAACTCGCCAACGCAGTTGTTGATCCTACAGAGAGAGCACATGTCAGCAGGGGGCACCGCCTGCAATGGCTGGCGTCAGGCACCAGGTGCCCCATCCCTGACCCTCCCCGGCACCTGCACCCAAGGACAGCGAAGCCAAGCCCTTTTGGAGTGTCAGGGACGGGGCACCCTTTCTGGGGGGAGGGCAGCTCACAGCAACAGGGCAGGCAACGGAGAATCCCACCCCCCCCCCCGGGAAGTTCAGGGACACCCGCTGAGCTGAAGCAGGCCCGGGACCCTGGGGTTAACACCTTTCTCCCAAAGGGCACCCAGGGATTTGGAACAAGCCCGAGCACTCCTCCAGCAGGAACACAGCTCCCCCTAGTGCTACCCTGAGGCATTGCCTCCCCCCTCACGTCCCCAGGTCCACTGCTCGCAGCCTCGAGGTGGCGCCCAGCCCTCCCCAGCTCAGCTGATGTGGCCAGAGGGGAATCTGGCAGGTGCCACTGCACTGGGGACAGAACTGGGATTCGCAGGCCCCTCCAGAACAGCATATCCCTGAAGAGATTACAGAGCTCTGCTTCCATCTGCGAGGGCCTATGCACGCCCCCACCTTGGAGCATCGCCCCCAGCACAGAGGACACTTCACCCGGGGGGCAGGGAAGCAGAAGGTTCAGCTGCAGGTGGGGGGAGAGGAAGGGGGTCCTGCAGCTCCAGCAATGCAGGGCACTGCGTGTGCCCGGGCCACAAGGGACACCCAAACGGGGGTGTCTGCACACACATGGGGCGAAGGAGGCTGCACTGCACAAACCACAGCCATGGCAGGTTTGCTCTGCAGCAACAAGCCCAACAGCCATGGCAGGGCCCACATGGGGAGCCAGGGTCTCTGCACGTGCCCCCCTCTCCTCCCTGCAGCTCTCATGGGCCAGAGCTGTTACCAGCCCCCCAGTGCGAGCTGCAGGCACCTCACCAGGGGCAGTGGTGATCCATGCGGCGGACACAACGGTGGCAGATGCGGCAGTGGTGCGCCCGCGGCGGGCGGTACGTCTCACAGCGGTTACACACTGTCCAGTCCTCATTGCTCTGGGGAGCGGAGAAGAGAACTCTTAGCTGCAGCCCTCCCTGGGATCCTGGAGACCAGCCGGAGCAGGCACTGGCAGAGGTAATGCAAGGGGCCTGGAGGACAGGCGGGCCAAGCAGCGATGGGCATCAGAGCAGTCTGGGGAGTCCAGCACTGGAGCAGCAGGAGCCACGGGGCAGGCAGTGACAGGTGGAGCTGGGGAGGGAGCCTAGACAGCCCCACCACTTCGATAAGCCCTTGGATTTTGCATATAAAAGCAGAAGACGGAGTCTGGCTCCCTCCCCACGCAGGTCCATACAGGCTGGAAATACTCTGGGGTTTTGCCACTAGGAGGCACCTTTGAGGGCTGTGCAGGCTGGAGAGGAACACGGGAGAAGCCCCTGAGATGCTCAGAGCTGAACAAACTAAAGCCCTGGGGCAGGGACTTAGGGACCAGTCCCAGCTTGGCAGAGAACTTTCCATCAGGCCTGTCTGTCACCAGCATCCCGGAGCCCTCCCAGGCAAGTCTCTCCACTGGGGCGTTTTGGCCCCGTGCTGTTGGCAGAGTCACTGGGATCGCTGCATGCCCAGCCCTGGCATTTGCCAGCCTGTGAGCTCCCCTGCCATCTACCCCGACAAGACACAAAGCTCCACTTCCCAGAACAGTGGCATCAGCCTGGGGGGCTCTCCACAGCCAGCCAGAGCCAGCACCGCTGCAAAGGGAACGCAGGGTCTGCTGGAAGGTTTGAGACTGACTCCTGCACTGGCTGACTCAGCAGGGAGCAACCCTTGTGGCTCAGCCATTGCATGGGGTGGGGGGCTTGGCTGCCAGCCCAGCACATGGGGATGGAGGGCCGTGCAGTCAGGCCGGGATTCTGCCATTCCTAGGCCGTAACCTGGCCACGTGCACTCCTGCCAGCTCAGCATCTTTGCCTTGCATGGGGGGTGTGCCCAGCGGCCGAGGTGCTTGGGGGCAGCTGAACACGTAGGGCAAGTCTCCTGCTACCCCAGGCTCCGACTGTCTCCAGCCACAGGGAGAGACGGGATCATCGGAGAGCAGAACTGCAGCACAGGGCAAGGGGCCGTCTCCCCTCGCACCCATCTCCAGAGCCCAGAGTAACCCTCTGCCCATAACTCCCTAGCCCACCCAGCCGCGCAGCCTGTCCCAGCAGGCCTCTCTCCTGGAGCCCCTCGCACCAGCTGGATAGTGAGTTATGCCCAGCTGTGTGAGGCCCAGCAGCCGTCTCACTTTAATCCCATCCCTAGGCTACTACACTGATCCATGCACCTAATCCTGAGGCTCACTAAGCCGCTGGATTCACTATCCCTGGGCAGTGGCTAGCCCCGCCCCCTCCTGCGCTCGTGCACTGAGCTCCGTGCACCACTCACCCGCTTGTTCTTGTGAGGCGTGTTGCCGCGCAGGTCAGAGAAGTCGATAGCGGTATCGGGCAGCGGGACCATGCCTGGGAAGGAACCAGAACAGGAGACAATGAGGGGGCTCCAGGGGCAAGCAGGGCACAGATGGGCCACGGCACCGCGCAACACCCTGCATGCATGGCTCTCAGATCCCTGGGTCACCCTGGAGCCAGCTCAGTGCTTGCCTGGGCTGGGGAGGCTGTGGGGGAGCTGGAGAGATGGGAACAAGGGGAGCAGCCTTGTCACAAGCATTGAGTTGTACATAGGGATCTGAGAGGGAAAGCGCTCAATGGCTGCAGCTCTTCCCTTACTGCATGTGCCCAGAACTGACTGATGCCAGGCGAGGAGCATAGGGTCTCTAAGACACTCTGTTCACTCCCCATTTCCAGAGCCTCTGAAGGGACCAGGATGCCAAGCAGCAGGTGGGTGAATTCCAGTTCCCCCTTTCAGGGATGGCTACACTTCACCTCACCATGGGAGATAGTCCCACGTCCGACCCCACGTCAGACCCATGGCTCTAGGGTTCCCTGTCACAGAGGGGGCTAAGTCAGGGAGTCTTAGCTCCAGACTCGCGTGCCAGGGACACAACACCATGCAACCCCTGACCACCCCAAAGCCGTGCAAGATGCCACTCGCTACCAGATGGCACTGACAAGTTCACATGATTCCACCTGTGACAAAATGGCCTGGGGTCACTGCAAAAGCAGCAAATCTCCAGCATCCAGCAGCCCAGCCTCCCAGCCCACACAGAGGGCAGAAACCTGGAGTCTACCAGGCTCCCACTCCAAAAGCTAAAGCAGAGGTGCAAAATAAGGGAATGTTTGTAGTATGTTTATGAACAAGCAGCATGACTCAGTTTCCCCACTCATTTTGCATTGCTCCCCCCTGGGGCTGAAGGGGTTAATTTCTCCCCCAGGACAGAGGAATAAGAGAGGCTGGCTGGATGTCACACAGGCAAGGGACCGGTCTGGGCTGGTGTGGATGCGCCCACATGCACAGGGAAGGCCTTGGAGAGAAAACAGGCACCTCGAGGACTGGACAGTAACAGTTACCACCCGGGATCTGAGGCAGTGGAACCTGTGAGCACAGCGGGGCTGTGATGGGGACAGACACAGGAGATGCCAGGAGACTAGGCTCATGCACAGGGACAGACACACAGGGCCAGAGTGCGACCGAGACACAGAGATGGAAACCTGGAGGCTCCAGGAAAGGGGCAGACAACTGCTAAGATGGACTTCGACTGAAGCTTGGCTTTCCCATTCGAACCTGCACACTTCAATCCTGTACTCCAGGTGATGAACACCTGCCACTTGCTATGACAACGCTGCCCTGCATCACTGAAGGCACCTGCTGGTTGCATCACCCCTGAAGGACTAAAGGCACTAACAGGAGCCTTAACTCATCTGGACTTGTTGGGGAGCCACTGTAAGAAACAGGGGGGCTGTAGCCCAGAGGTCCAGGCTTGGAGTCAAGGGCCACATGACTCATCCTTGAATAAAGCTAAACCTAGGGCCTAGCAAATAACAGGAACACTCCCAAGAGAGGCAATGTAAAGACTAGGGCATCAAACCCCCTGTACATCCATGACATCCTACTCCCCTCCTATGGCCAGGGACAGAACCCAGGAGTCCTGGCCCCTAGTCCCCTCCTCTGCTGGATCTTGGTTCTTTCCACCTGCTGCTTGCCATCTGGATCCTACAAGGGGCTCAGAGAGAGAGTGAATCAAGCAGCCCTCTGACATCCCCAGAGTGACTCTTGGGGTGCACACAGGTAAGTGAACATAATCCCAGCTGCACCATCCCCTATCTACTACTGACACAGGCATGCAGGTGGGGGGTGGGAGCCACCTGTCATCATCATGCATCTCTGCCACTGCTAAGCCAGCCCAGCCAGGCTAGACTCAAAGGACACCTGCGGGTCTAGTGAGAGAAGACAGACGGCCCTGCAGGAAGGGGCAGGACCTTTTCATCAAGCATTTCAGCCAGAGAGCCCAGACCCCTCTACAAACAGGGGCAGGATCATTTCCATTCCCACCCTCTCAAGAGAGAGGCACAGTGTGGGGCAGGGACAGTGCAGCAGGGCAGAGGCAGGACCAGGGAAGGACCTCAGTTCTCACTTCCCAGCTCTCTGCCTGAGCCACTAGGCCTCTGATGCCTCCCCAGCGTGGGCAGAGGAACAGCTGATGGTGGGTGCTTACCTGGATCAGCAAAGACAGCTCGTGTGTGACAGGCCAGCAACAGAAGGACAATGAGGTTAAACATCACGGCATGGAACGGACACCAGAGGCTGGCGTAAAGGGAACAAGGAGAACCAAACCTGTCAGACACTGAGCCCGGGCACAGGCTCCCCAGGTCTATTTTAGACTCGGTTACAAACATTGGCGTCTGCGGTCACACAACACCGGTGTGCGAGGCCTTTATTCTGGCTGCCGTGGCAGTAAGTTAAAAATGCTAAATATACATGGAAACGAATCGAGATTATCCAGAAAGTGCTCCTAACCCTGCGCACGAGGGCAGGGCAGAGGAGTCTGGGGAACGGTAGTGAAGGGGGTAGAAGTATGAGAAGAGCCTAGGGAAGGATGTAAACCCCAGGAGGAGCAGGGACCGGCAGAGATGGAGGAACCGAAATGGCAGATTTATCAGCCTGTGCAATCACCGAGAGTGGGGGCTGGCATAGGCAAAGCCTCCTCACAGCTCCTGGAGGACTGAAGACAGCTCAGCAGAAACAGATCAGCTGGCACCTCTCAGACCTGTCCATTCCACCAGCTAGGGAACTCTTCCAGCTGGGTCACACTGGATACCCCGACAGAAGCTAGGGATCCCATTACATGTGCACTAAGCCTAGTCCTAGAGCTGTAATCGGCACCACACGCCCCAGGCCAAGTTACCAGGCAGGGGAACAGACTCTAGAGAGGGAACCATATTCTGAGCAGCTAGAGATTCCTCCCCTGTTGCTTGGTGAATCCCTCACTGCTCATTTAGCCCACATGGCCTGGGTGGGAGACACCCCCCGGCCTGCCCTAGAGCTCAGAACCCAGGCCCTGCTGCTGGAAAGTCAAAGGTGGCTGCAAGCTCTTCTGTGACATGTCTAAACCCTGCTCAGCCTGACTGCTGGTCCCTAGGCGGCCAGTGACACCTGAGATGCAGCTGAGTCAGGGCTGGGGAAGCTCCTGCACCCTCCAGTGGCGCAGAAGTGACAGCTGCATGTCGCTGACCTAGTTTGTGGGGAGCCGGGGTCAGCCCGGGGGTTCTGAAGAGGGAAGGAAGGGAGCTGGCAGTTCCAGGCGTGGCTCCTGGCCTGTAGTGGTTCTGGCCCCTGCAGGGGCAATGGAGGGAGAACACGCGTGGCTGGGACAGCACTAGCCAGACAAACCGAACTCGGAACGATGCCGATCCAGGGACGGGGGCTGGGGCAGGTGCTCAGAGGAGCTGGGTTCAATCCCCGGCTCTGCCAGACGTCCCGTGTGACCTTCGGGGAGTCGCTTCCACCTCTCTGAGCCTCAGGCCCCGTCTGTGACCCAGGAACGCGCCTCGCCCATTAGACGCCCGCTCTGGCAGCGCCTCTGTCCCTCGCCCTGCCTGGGAGCCGTGCAGCCAGGTGTAGGAGACCTAGTGAGCCCTGGCAGGGGGGCATCCCAGGGACCCAGCACCCCAGAGCAGGGCTGCAGGGGACTGACTCACCCTCAGAGCCATAGGAAGGGGGGACATCCCAGAGGGGCGCCGCAAACCCATCCTGCCCCACCCCCACTCTGGCCCCGCCCCCAACGACCTGGCCCCGCCCCTCTCCAGACTCCACCCCCGCACCAGACTCCGCCCCGGCCCGGGCCCCGCTACCTGCCCCGGAAGCCCGGCTGCAGCAGGATGTGGGTGAGGATGACGTAGTCGGCGTAGGCCACGCTCAAGTAGGTGAGCAGCAGGCAGAGCGCCCCGCACGGGTCCCGCCCGCAGCGGCCCGGCCGCGCTCCCCCCATGGCCGCCGCCGGGGCCCGGACACAGCGGCCGGGCAGCAGCCGCCGCGGCTCCGCCAGCTGGGGGCGGGGCCCGTCCAGGCGCCGCCCCCGCCCTCCTCTCGCCCAATCGCAGCCAACGCCTTCACTGACGTCATGGCGGAGGGCAGGGACGCGGAAGAGGAGGTGCTGCCTGTGTGCCGTTTCCATGGAGACGTGGGAATTGGCTCCCCGCCGGGGGATAGCGAGCGGGGGCGGGGCCCGCCCGAGAGCACGGGGGGGGGGAGGCTCCGAGAGGGGCTAAGGGCACGGCGGTCAGACCTGGGGGGGGGGGGGACGAGGCGCTGCGGTGGTGGCAAGGGGACGGGGGGGGGCAGATGGGGTGACAGTTACCCCAGGCGGGGGGAGCCACCTGCAGTGGGTGCAAAAAGAGGGGGAGGGGCTCCCCCCCGCAGGACGGTGCAGCGCAGCCCCCACCTCCCTGGGCTGTGCGGTGCAGGTCCCCCCCCCCCCGGGCATCGCAGTGCCAGACCTGGCGGCTCCTCCCTCTGCCTGTTGCCCTGGTGCCCTGCGTTGAGCTGCCAAAGGACACTGGATGCAGTGAAACACTTTACGCAGCCCCCGAAATGATCATGGCCCGCACTTCAAATCGCCTCTGGGTGCCTGTGTCTGCACCCAGCCTGCAGCCGGTCGCTGCTTGGCCTTAGGTGGGGCCAGGCCTGGGCCGCAGTGATGCGCTGCGGATGGAGTTTGGCTCCTTTAAATTATTTACTGCAGAGAATGTTGTTTTTATGGCTCTGAGCACGACATTTACCTTCCTTAACAGGGGGCAGCTGGATGTCATCGGGCTGTTTAATTGATATCTTTAGTAGCAAGTTATCGTTAAAAATATGAATAGTTGCTAGTAGAGTGACTTTCTGGTTTGGTGTCAAAAGTTCAGTTTCCTTCGATCCGGCAGTGAGGGTTGCCTTTGTCAACTGGCCAACACCCTAGTTCTTTTTCGTATGTCTCCACTTGTGTGTAGAACTCAGTTTCCAAGTATTCACCCCAGGTCTGATTTTTAAATGTTGAAAGCACCAAGATGCTTTTGAAAATCCCACTGGTTGCCTAAATACCGTTTAAAAATCTGGCCCTCAGGGCACTGTACTATCTTGTATGAAATCCTTCTCAAAGGCAACTTTCTACTGTAGTTTTTACTAAATGCAAGTATACAACCCCAAGATAGATGGACACCCACAACAATTCAAAAATCATGAGTTATACACCCAAAAGTCATGAAATTAAAATAAATAAATAAATACATTTGGGATTTTTAAAATTTTCCTTTTTGTTTCTGAGCTTTGTACTTTTGCTGTTACCTCACCCAAAGAATCCACATACCTAAAACAACTGTACATTCCTATAACATTCCTGTATGCTTTATTACTTGTTGCACACATAAATGTTGATTTTTCTACGGAGTTGTTTATATTTCTAACTGCATATTTTAATTTCATAGCCTACATATTTTGTTATGATACCTTTCAGTGATATTCTTCATTCTTACAAGTTTACTGTTCGGTGCTGCTAAAATCAAGGATTTTTTCAGATAAATTATCCCATTACTCCTTTGCATTGGTTGGGTGGGGGGATGTCACTCTGTCTGGAATGGCTCATGTCCATGGGCGTACCTCGGGGCAGACTGTCAAAAGCAGGGCAGACACCCCAAACTAGTGGGGTGTATGTTTTATAAATAGATTTCACTAAGCCAGTAACACAGTGATCCAGGAGTTCATATCTAACAGGCTTACCATAGAGTCACAGTCCCCTTAGACTCTCCCGTCCTGTCTATCTGGCCATTTCTGGCCAAGACAAACTGGACTTTGATAAATGGTCACTTATACCAAAAATCACAAATATTGCAGGCTGTGGGCTCGATTCCAAGAGACCAGTCACCCAGGTCAAATTGCATTCTAGATCTTATATCAAAGACAATGCTCATAGCCAGTTCTATACTAAGACTATCAAAAGGTTTATTAGCTAAGAAAAAAAATGAGAGTTATTGAGAGGTTAAAACAGGTATAATATATGTACAGGTGCATCACTGTCTATAATTCCAAATGGTAGCAGATACGTAGTAATTTGCCAGTTTCCCAAAAGTCTCTTAGGGCTACCCCGAAGAACTCTGGGGATCTCCATCTTCTTGTTATTTTGCCATTTAAGAGTGCAAACAGTCCAGAAATGCAGGATCTTTCCCTGAATTCACAATTATAGCTTCTTCTCACAGAAAACAAGTTGACAGGGTCACCACTTGTGTGGGCTCTTTCTTTGATTGGTGGAGAGAGAGTTTGATCTCTGATTATCACACACAATGACCACTTGCCTTCAAATGAGCACAAGTTAGCACTTGCCTGCTAAAGTTCTTCATTTGCATTCCACAAGGCTTCTTTCTTGGTTGATGGGTTATTTAGTTACAGGGGTATACACAATGCAAATGTTTGCTACTACATTATAACAGGATACAGATAAGTGAAAACACTAAATATAACATCCCATTAGTTTTCATGTCATTTAAATACCAAATACACTCTTAAACATATAACAATCATTTTGATCTATGCTAATACGTAAGTGAATTGGCCTGCGATTTTGGCATCAGTTGGCACCTACTGTGCCAGTGTCACTGGGGGCATAGTGCTGACCTCACTTAGTTTGCCTTTTGGTGAAACTAAAATGCCTTTTCTCCACTAGAGAGAGAAGGTAGATAAGGCAGTGAGTAGCTTTTATTGGATCAACTTCTATTAGTGAGAGAGAAAAGCGTTGTCTTTGCTCTGTTTTTACAGTGGGATGGGTAATGTGCATTAGTTACCCCATGGTAAAAACACACATTTTCTTAGCACAGAGGACACAGACTTTACTGCTGACTCAGATGTTAAATTAACCATTATTATACATAGTTTGACAACTCTCACACGCTGACTGTTTGTTTCAGAGTAGCAGCCGTGTTAGTCTGTATTCGCAAAAAGAAAAGGAGTACTTGTGGCACCTTAAAGACTAACAAATTTATTAGAGCATAAGCTTTCGTGAGCTACAGCTCACTTCATCGGATGCAGTGATCACTCTCCTTACAGTGTGTATGATAAACCCATTGTTTCATGTTCTCTGTGTGTGTGTATATAAATCTCTCCTCTGTTTTTTCCACCAAATGCATCCGATGAAGTGAGCTGTAGCTCACGAAAGCTTATGCTCTAATAAATTTGTTAGTCTTTAAGGTGCCACAAGTACTCCTTTTCTTTTTGCTGACTGTTTGGTAACATTGCTCCTTTGCCAGCAGAGAAATTTGCATCTGAATGTCTGCAGGCCTCAGTTTGTGTGGGTGTCCTGGAAAACCAATTAAAACATTTTCAACAAAAGGAATTGACAGAGACTTTTCCCTCCTCAATTTCCCTTGTTCCCTTCCCTTATGAAGGGCTTGTCTAGACGGTGTGGAACTAAAGACATGAAGTGAATGCACATAAGCTACAATGCTTTAAACCCTTGTGTGGATGCTTTTGATCTAAGTAACTTGGCCTTAGTTTTGACAGTGGCAGTCAAGGAAGCCATAGAAGAGTGCAGGAGTCCTTCCTCCCGAACACGATTAATCTTCAGGCCTTTGCCCTGTGTTGAACGCTTTTAAAGCCTTGTAGGGTCCAGCTGTATCCCCCATTTGATGTTTTAAGTCAAAAGAGAAAGAGCAAAGCAGTGGGGCACTCCTCTGAACTTCCCTGAATGTTCCCCTAGGTAGAAAAGCCTTGGCAATATTGCACAGGTATCCATTCTGGCCTGACACAATTTCAATAAATTACAATTAAAGATGATATGCCTTCTCTCTGCCCTGTGCTGGTCAGGACACCTTTCCTGAGCAGAATGAAGGCCTGATAATGTCATGGTAGATTCTGCTGTGCACAGATAGGGTTTTGGCCTAGGGGCACATAGATCTCCTCTAAAAACAATGCATATAAAGTGGTGGCACTCTTCTCCAGTTAGAATTAACCAATTGATCCATGTTTTTGGTGCTTTAAAGATTCCTCTCTGATCTCAGCCTCTCCCTGCTCACTAGCCACACAGGATATAAACCTTGCTCTTTTACCAACTATGAGCTCCCAGGAAAATGTAACTTACAAACACAGCATTGTCTGTTATACTTTTCTTCCATTCTGATGGTAATATTAATGAGACCATGACTGTGATATCCACAAAGGTGTGAGGACACAGTCTGATAGGTGCAACAAAAATATTTGGGGTTCACTTAAAACATTGTGATATTGTGTTTCAGCACACTGCAGAGTGTGGCACTGATCACCTGGCCCAGAAACAGGGTATAGTAGTTACTAGACAGGCTCTGTGTTTGTTTCTGAAGCTGTGTAGGATGGTTGGTTTCATTGTAGACAAACCACATAGCAGGTCACTCCCCATTTACTCACCTTCTCACTGAGCCAATCAGAACTCCAGAGAGGAAATGTTATAAATATATCTGCTGAAGAGAGCCCTGTGACATCAGAGCCTGGTCAATGCAAGAGCATGCCCATGAGTGCTGTGAGGGATGGTTTTGCTGACAACTCAGAAATGTTTTGAAAAGAAGGAGTATGCTGACATTCTTATGAAGCTCTGAAGAAGCCAGGCATGGACACTACATGGCATGGACCTGTTCTAGAATCATAGAAATGCAGGGCTGGAAGAGACCTTGAGAAGTCATCTCGTCCATCCCCCAGCACTGAGGCAGGACCAAGTAAACCTAGACCACCCCGACAGGTGTTTCTCCAACCTGTTCTTGAAAACTTCCAGTGTTCTTGAAAACCACAGCCTCCCTTGGAAGCTGTCACAGAGTCACCAGGCCAGCGCTCTGGAATTACTCCATACAAAGCCAGTCAGAACTCTGGTTTGGCATGCCTCCTCTCTCTGAGCACATTGTTGCCAGGGCAAGAAGCTTACACAGCTTTGACCTTTCTGGGTCTGACCTTGGAGCATTCAGCATCCCCTTCCACATCATGCGCTTCCCACAGCAAGTCCTGTCAGAGAGTCCTGCACCCCAACTCCTCAGTCAGCAGTGACTCTCAGCCAGCATGTAGAACAGAAGGGCTTATTAGTTGACAGGAACAGAGTGTAGAACAGAGCTTGCTATCACAGAAATCAGGGACTCCATCTTGGGGAGTCCTGGGCCAGGTGGCCTGGACTCCCCCTCTTCCAGTCCCCCAAGCAGATTGCCAGCTTCTAGTGACGCGACCTCAGACACCCCCATTGCTCCTCCTCCTTGTCTTTGTCTCGCTTCCCGGGCAAAGAGTCACCTGGTTGCATCCCCCTCCTGGGTCTCAGGTTAGGAAGGGCACCAGCCATAGCAGAGGTGCAGACTGCTGGAGCAGCCTCATCTGCCCTATAGGTCTCAGCCAAAGTCACACACCCCCTATTCCCACCACCAAGATATTGATGCAGCACACAGAGAAACTGAGGCACACACAGTATTCATGCAAAACAGTAAAACTCACATAGGCTCAACTGTAAGACCCACATACACCATAACAAGGGAAAATCCCCACTTTGTCACAGAAACCTGTTCCAGAACTTAAGTACCCTTATAGGTGGAAAGTTTTTTTTTCTAATATTTATCTTAAATCTCCCTTGCAGCGGACTAAGCCCATTACGTCTTGTCATATCTTCTTCAGTGGACATGGAGAACAATTGCCCACCGTCCTCTCTATTGATAACAGTCCTTACCATATTTGAAGACTGTGATCATGTTCCCACTGAGACTTCTTATGTCAAAACTATCCATGCTTATGGCTTGTCTACACATACTGCGCTGTAGTGCTTTAGTGAAAACGCTACTATGCTAATGGGAGAGCTTCTCCCAATGGCATAGTTAATCCACCTCCATGAGAGGCAGTGCTGTCTACATGGTGGGTTAGGTCAGTATAACTATATCACTCAGGGTGGATTTTTCACACCTCTGAGCAATGTAGCT
The DNA here is from genome assembly GCF_009764565.3 of Dermochelys coriacea. Taxonomy (NCBI): domain Eukaryota; kingdom Metazoa; phylum Chordata; order Testudines; family Dermochelyidae; genus Dermochelys; species Dermochelys coriacea. The sequence goes on from NC_050091.1 coordinate 10,212,824, forward strand.
GTACTGATGTAAGTTTGTGGCATAGACCTGGCCCCAGTTTTTTTTAAAGCTTTCTTCATAGGTCAGGTTTTCTAAACCTTTTATCAATTTTGTTGCTCTCCTTGGCGACGCTCTCCAGTTTGTCCAGCTCTTTCCTAATGCATGGAGCCCAGAACTGGACATACTACTCCAGCTGAGACCTCACTAGTGCCGAGTAGAGAGGGGACAATACATCCCATGTCCTACATATGACACTCCAGTTAATACATCATAGAATGAATTAGTCTTTTTTACAGCTGCATTACATTGTTGACTCCTATTTCATTTGTGATCCACTATGATACTCAGATCCCTTTCCAGCAGTACCACCACCTAGCCTGTTATTCCCCATTTTGTAGTTGTACATTTGATTTTTGCTTATTCAGGGCATGGCTACACTTGCAAATGTAGAGTGCTTTGAGTTAAACCAGCCTTTGGAGAGCGCAGTAGGGAAACTGCTGCAGTCTGTCCACACTGACAGCTGCAGGCGCACTGGTGTGACCATATTTGCAGCACTTGCAGCAGCATTGGGAGTGGTGCATTATGGGCAGCTATCCCAAAGAGCACCTCTTCCCATTCTGGCACTGTGGCTTGTGGGAAGGGGGTGGGGGAGTGTGGGGCATTCTGGGTCTTGTCCCAATGCCCCGCGATGCATTGCTTCGCATCCAAGCAATCCCTGTACTTCCGTGCACAATTGGCGCCATCTTTCAACGTTTTTTGTGCTGCACGCTCTGCCTTCCCTTTCGGTCTGTGGGAATGGAGCCCAAACTGCCAAGGAATATGCTGACGAGTCTCGCCAGCACGTCACGTTTGGCAGTTGAGTTACTGTTTAAGATCCAAACTGACAGTGAGGACTCCGACAATGATATCGACTCAAGTAACGCAAACAACGCGAGTTTGTTTGTGGCATTCACGGACATGCTCACCACCATGAACGCCGTTTTTGGGCTCGGGAAACAAGAACTGAGTGGTGGGATCACATTGTCATGCAAGTCTGGGATGACGAGCAGTGGCTGCAGAACTTTCAGATGAGAAAAGCCACCTTCATGGGACTGTGTGAGGAGCTCGCCCCCACCTTGCGGCACAAGGACACGAAATTGAGAGCTGCCCTGCTGGTGGAGAAGCGGGTGGCTATTGCAATCTGGAAGCTGGCAACTCCAGACAGCTATCGATCGGTCGCTAACGAGTTTGGAGTAGGAAAGTCGACTGTTGGAATCATGTTGATGCACGTTTTTCAGGGCCATTAATCGCATTAATCTGCTTAGAAGAACCATGACTCTGGGTAACATGCATGACATTGTGGCTGGCTTTGCACAAATGGGTTTCCCTAACTAAAGAGGGACGATAGATAGGACGCATATTCAATTCTGGCACCAGTCCACCTAGCCTCCGAGTACATTAATTGGAAGGAGTATTTCTCTATGGTTCTCCAGGCGCTTGTGGATCACCTTGGGTGTTTCACTGACATTAAGACAAGCTGGCCCAGAAAGATGCATGACGCACACATCTTTCGGAACACTGGCCTGTTCAGAAAGCTGCAAGCCGGGACTTTTTTCCCAGACCAGAAGATCACCGTAGGGGAAGTCAAAATGCCCATTGTGATCCTTGGAGACTCCACTTACCCTTTAATGCCGTGGCTCATGAAACCCTACACAGGGAGCCTTGACAGCAGCAAGGAGCGGTTCAACAACAGGCCGAGCCAGTGCAGAATGACTGTGGAGTGTGCTTTTGGCTGTTTAAAGGGCCGCTAGCGCTCTCTGTATGGGAGGCTGGACCTGGCCGATGACAACACCCCCGCGGTTATATCCGCGTGCTGTACCCTCCATAACATTTGTGAAGGGAAGGGTGAAAGCTTCACTCAGGCATGGATCTCGGAGGTTCAACACCTGGAGGCTGAATTTGAACAGCCAGAGAGCAGGGCTATTAGAGGGGCCCAGCGCGGGGCTGCAAGGAATAGGGATGCCTTGAGGGAGCAATTTGAGGTTGAAAGCCACCAGTAATGTCTGCTGCCCTGCATGGGAGTGAAGGGCAGTGGTTCCAATGTTAGGAATCTGTGTTTGTTACACTGACTTGCAGTGCCTGTTTCTTCCCTGGGCTAAGGTATCTTTTACTGTATGCAATAATAAGGAATGTTTTCAAAGCCAAAAAATCCATTTATTGAAAAGAAAATTAATTTATTGAAAAGAAACACAACTGCTTGGGAAACAGAAAGAGCAAGTGGGTGGGGTGGGGAATGGTACAATCACAGATTTGTGTAGGTCCTGTTATCATACTCAGCCTTCCTGTCTGGAGTGCTGTGCAATGAGTGCTGCACTTCAGGATGGCTGTACTGCATGGTGTTGGGAGTTGAGTGCAGCAGGTAGGAGCCGTAGTTTTCAGGGCTGAGTGGTGAAGCTACAGGTGTTGTAGGCAGCTGGTGGCAATAAGAATCTGGATGTTGGGGAAAGTGGTGGTGATGGTGGTAGTGTCTCTGCCGAGAATGGCATGCAGCTCTTTGTAAAAGCAGCATATCTGCGGCTCCGCAGCAGAACCGTTAGCCTTCCTTGCCTTCTGGTACACCTGCTGCAGCTCCTTGCATAGGCACCGACTCCATGGGTGCTCCGGAGCTGGAGCACTCACAGGGAAAAATTAGTGGGTGCTCTGCACCCACCAGCAGCCAAGCTCCCCTCCCTGCCCCACCTCACCTTCTCCTCCCCGAGTGCACTGCATCTCCACTCCTCTGCCTACCTCCCAGCGCTTGCCACCACCAAACAGGTTTTTGGCAGCATAGCAAGCTCCGGGAGCTATTGGGTTGGAGTGGGAACATGGCATGCTCAGGGGAGGAGGTGGGGAAGAGGCAGGGCTGGGGTGGGGATTTGGGGAAGGAGTTGGAATAGGGGCAGGGAGGGGGAGGAGTTGGGGCGGGGACTTTGGGGAAGGGGTTGGAATGGGGGCGGGGCAAGGGCGGGATGGAGTCGGAGCAGGGCAGGGGTGGATTCAGAGCAGGGCCGGGGGGTGTCGAGCAGAAGTCAGCGCCTATCGCTCCTTGGCTTTCACATGGCACTGCTGCAGGTCCCTCTAGTAGCCCTTCTCTGCAATGCCCCGAGCAATCTGCTTGTGGATATCGATGTTTCTAAGGCTGGATTGGAGCTGTCCCCACAAATCCCCACAAATCCAGGAGATCCACCACCTCCTGTGTACGCCAGGCGGTAGCGCACCTGCAGCGTGGAGCCAGCATAGTCAGCTGGGCAGTTGCTAGGTGAGCTCTCCACACTGAGCAAACAGGAAATGGAATTTCAAAAATTCATGGGGCTTTAAAAGGAAAGGGGCATGTCCCCGCATACCTGGCCCCCGGGCAGCAGAATTCAAAATGGTGAGCAGAGCAGTCAGCATGGGGCATTGCTGGATACCTCTTAAAGGCCCAAAAGTTGACATAAGTACCACAATGTCAACACTGACACTGCGTCAACCTAACTACGTCAACAGAGTTATTAAGGCAGCATAGCGGGCAAGTTACATCAGCGGGAGTGACATTTTAGTGTATACACTGACAGGCTGCCTTGCATTAACATAACTCTGTAGTATAGACCAGGCCTTATTCTTTGAAAAATAAACCCAGACAAAGTTCCTCTCTTCTGCTGGGGTGCAGATGCCAGGCTCTCTGCCTCATCCTCTGGTCAATTTGCTTTTTTGATTGGCTTAACCACTTTATTTACCTTACATAGAATCATATCATAGAAGCATAGGACTGGAAGGGACCTCGAGAGGTCATCTAGTCCTGTCCCTTGCACTCATGGCAGGACTAAGTATTATCTAGACCATCCCTGACAGGTGTTGTCTAACCTGCTCTTAAAAATCTCCAATGATGGAGATTCCACAACATCCATAGGCAATTTATTCCAGTGCTTAACACCCTGACAGTTAGAAAGCTTTTCCTAATGTTCAACCTAAACCTCCCTTGCTGCAAGTTAAGCCCATTGCTTCTTGTCCTATCCTAAGAGGTTAAGAAAAACAATTCTTCTCCCTCCTCCTTGTAACAGCCTTTTATGTACTTGAAAACTGTTCTCATGTCCCCTCTCAGTCTTCTCTTTTCCAGACTAAACAAACCCAATTTTTTCAATCTTCCCTCATAGGTCATGTTTCCTAGATCTTTCATCATTTTTGTTTCTCATCTCTGGACTTTCTCCAATTTGTCCACATCTTTCCTGAATTGTGGTGCCCAGAGCTGGACACAATACTCCAGCTGAGGCCTAATCAGCACGGAGTAGAGTAGAAGAATTACTCCTTGTGTCTTGCTTACAACACTCCTGCTAATACAGCCCAGAATGAGGTTTGCTTTTTTTTTTTTTTTTGGCAACAGTGTTACACTGTTGACTCATATTTAGCTTGTGGTCCACTATGATCCCCAGATCCCTTTCCGCAGTACTCCTTCCTAAGCAGTCATTTCTCATTTTGTATGTGTGCAACTGATTGTTCCTTCCTAAATGGAGTACTTTGCATTTATACTTATTGAATTTCATCCTATTTACTTCAGACTATTTCTCCAGTTTGTCCAGATCATTTTGAGTTATAATGCTATCCTCCAAAGCACTTGCAACCCCTCCCAGCTTTGTATCAGCACAAACTTTATAAATGTACTCTCTATGCCTTTAACTAAATCATTGATGAAGACATTGAACAGAACCAAACCTAGAACTGATCCCTGCTGGACCCCACTCTTTATGCCTTTCCAACATGACTGTGAACCACTGATAATTCTCTGGGAACGGTTTTCCAACCAATTATGCATCCACCTTATAGTAGCTCCATCTAAGTTGCATTTCTCTAGTTTGTTTATGAGAAGGTCATGGAGACAATATCAAAAGCTTTACTGAAGTCAAGACATACCATGTCTACCACTTCCCCCTTATCCACTAGTCTTGTTACACTGTCAAAGAAAGCTATTAGGTTGGTTTGGCAGGATTTGTTCTTGACAAATTCATGCTGACTGTTACTTATCACCTTATTATCTTAGATGTTTGCAAATTGATTATATGCTCCATTATCTTTCCGGGTACAGAATTTAAGCCGACAGGTCTGTAATTCCCCGGTTGTCTTTATTTCCCTTTTTATAGATTGGCACTATATTTGCCCTATTCCAGTCTTCTGGAATCTCTCCCGTCTTCCATGACTTTTCAAAGCTAATTGCTAATGGCTCAGATATCTCCTCAGTCAGCTCCTTGAGTATTCTAGGATGAGGCCCTGGTGACTTGAAGACATCTAACTTGTCTAAGTAATTTTTAACTTGTTCTTTCCCTATTTTAGTCTCTAACCCTACTTCATTTTCACTGGCATTCGCTATGTTAGACGTCCAAACACCACCAACCTTCTTGATGAAAACCAAAACAAAGAAGTCACTAAGCACCTCTGCCATTTCCACATTTTCTGTTGTTGTCCCTCCCCATCCGCATTGAGTAACGGACCTACCCTGTCCTTGGTCTTCTTCTCCCTTCTAATGTATTTGTAGAATGTTTTCTTGTTACCCTTTATATTTCTAGCTAGTTTGATCTCATAGTTTTGATCTCATGTAAATGTACAGCCATTGCTCTAGCCTCTCCTTGCTCTATTTACATTGGAGACACAGAAAAACAGCAAAAAGAAAAGGAGTACTTGTGGCACCTTAGAGACTAACAAATTTATTTGAGCATGAGCTTTTGTGAGCTATGGCTCACTTCATCAGCTGCAAGTGAGCTGTAGCTCACGAAAGCTTATGCTCAAATAAATTTGTTAGTCTCTAAGGTGCCACAAGTACTCTTTTTCTTTTTGCGAATACAGACTAACAGGGCTGCTACTCTGAAACAGAAAAACAGGTGAAACCACATTCCTTTGTCAATGACAAACTTGCTTCTCTGCTCTACTCAGATTTCTTGTGTAAAGTGCTTCTGTCACTGTTCCTATTAAACAGCAGTAGTCAGGTGTGTTTGTTTTTGTGCGGAGCAGCTGTCCATTGAATCCAGTGAGTGTAGGACTAGCAGGTAAACAAAGGGAAAAAGTGCTCAAATGCTGGCAGCAAGTTCAGTAGGTCATCTCCAAGGGTGGGCCAACAAGTCAACTCCAAAGTATAGAGGAAAAAAGGCGTCAAACTCTTCAGTGAGTTCAGCCAGCCCCAGGGGGAGACAGCCAGAGGGGAGTGGGGGATGAAGATCTCTGCCCTGAGGGCTGATGCTTACAAGCTTGCTTTTACTAATTGCAGTGAGAAGCTAACCAGGAGGTTAATGGCACCAGCCCATTCAAAGAATTGGACACTTGCTGCATGTTCAGCTCAGGAGAGGGTATTAATACCAATTCAATGGTGCCTGTTTTAAATGCATAGGATCTGTGGCCTGGGTACCTTTCAGTAGTGAAGAAATCTGTACATTTTATACTATTGTTTTCGTTACGTAGTATTTTCTGTAATGATATGATTGTGTTGAAATTTGTGTGGGGTCTTATTTATCTCTCAAACTGTCCTCTTACAGGTTTTTTTTTACTCTGAGCAGCTTTACTACATTCCAAACTCCGGGTATGGACATCCACAACTGTCCAGATGTGTATATTTATCTGATGTGTTATTATCCACAGGTGGGTGTCCCACTGTGAAACAGACTGAACTATGCACTATGGCTGCAGTAAAGTGAAATTATAGTGGGTACTCATGTAATCAAAATGTAGTGGGTTACACTTGGTCTGATCATATTTTGGTACCATATTTCCAGCACATACATAATTGTTTACACACTGACCATACATACTTCACATAATAATACTTAAGACCTGTTCTGCTAAATATTCTGACAGCAGTGTGTTGGGATGTACCCTTTGCCAGTTGGCCAACCTGGCCAAAGGCTTTCTGCAAATCCAAGTACCTTATATTGACCGGATCACCCTTATCCACGTGCTTGTTGACACCCTCAAAGAATTCTAATAGATTGATGAGGCAAGATTTCCCTTTACAAAAGCCGTGTTGACTTTTCCTCAGCAACTCGTATTTATCTGTGTGTCTGATAATTCTGCTCTTTCCTATAGTTTCTACCAATTTGCCTGGTACTGAAGTTAGGCTTCCTGACCTGTAACTGCCAGGGTCGCGTCTGGAGCCCTGTTTAAAACTTGGCATTACATTAGCCTGTAAGGATAAGGCCTTTGTCTGCAGCCATATTAAAAGAGCAGCCAAGCAGCAGCCAGTAGCTGAGAAGCAGGAAGTTACCTCCTCACATTCCATCTAAATTACATTATAACAATGTAATATCAGGCTGTTTAGAAGGAGACCCCATCCTAATGACACCTGTTTCACCAGATAAAGAAACAGATCTTAAGATGGCTAAAGAAAACTTAACTTGACAGCATCCTGTCTGGCAAGAAATCACTTATCAATAGTTGTGGTTTTGAAATCCTCATTTCTTTATTGTTTTGTCATTATGGTCCCCATTTCTCTATCGTTTATCGGTATAGTCCCTGTCTGGTTCTTTAATTGTTTCTGTCTGTTACATAATTAATTTTGCTAGGTGTAAATTAATTAAGGTGGTGGAGTAGGATTGGTTAGAGAATTGTTACACTATGTTAGGATTGATTAGTAAAATTTTTAGTATAATGATTGATTAAGGTACAGCTAAAAAAAGACTCAAATTTCACTATATAAACTGGGGTCTAAAAACTCCAGGACACAGCCCCAAAGATCAGAGCTGCCAGACCTCAACACTCTGCCAATAACACCGTGCAGAAACTGGAGTCCCCCAGATGACCTGATCCTGGCTGGTCATCAAGAAAAGTTCATCTGTCTTATTGGGAGTGGTGAGCACAGTATGTGTAGCATGTACAGTCTGTTTCGGGGGATTGTTAATAAATAGAGGTTATGTAGGACATTACTGTGAAAGGCTCTTTCACTGGTAAAAGACCCCGTAAACCCACAAAAGATTTAGCCCTGAGTCCACAGGGAAAGGGTGTTTGCCCGGAGCCCACGGAGTGCAGCCCAGAGCCCACGGAGGGATAAAGTTAGGTGCTTTTTGCCTGGAGCCCTAGGAACTGGGAAAGGGTGGGGGTACTTAAATTAAAAGAGTTACGCCTTGAGCCCTCTGTAGAGATAGAGGTGGTTAGGGACTATTTAGAAAAGCTGGACGTGCACAAGTCCATGGGGCCGGACGAATTGCATCCGAGAGTGCTGAAGGAATTGGCGGCTGTGATTGCAGAGCCCTTGGCCATTATCTTTGAAAACTCGTGGCGAACGGGGGAAGTCCCGGATGACTGGAAAAAGCCTAATGTAGTGCCCATCTTTAAAAAAGGGAAGAAGGAGGATCCTGGGAACTACAGGCCGGTCAGCCTCACCTCAGTCCCTGGAAAAATCATGGAGCAGGTCCTCAAAGAATCAATCCTGAAGCACTTAGAGGAGAGGAAAGTGATCAGGAACAGTCAGCATGGATTCACCAAGGGAAGGTCATGCCTGACTAATCTAATCGCCTTTTATGATGAGATTACTGGTTCTGTGGATGAAGGGAAAGCAGTGGATGTATTGTTTCTTGACTTTAGCAAAGCTTTTGACACGGTCTCCCACAGCATTCTTGTCAGCAAGTTAAGGAAGTATGGGCTGGATGAATGCACTATAAGGTGGGTAGAAAGCTGGCTAGATTGTCGGGCTCAACGGGTAGTGATCAATGGCTCCATGTCTAGTTGGCAGCCGGTGTCAAGTGGAGTGCCCCAGGGGTCGGTCCTGGGGCCCGTTTTGTTCAATATCTTCATAAATGATCTGGAGGATGGTGTGGATTGCACTCTCAGCAAATTTGCGGATGATACTAAACTGGGAGGAGTGGTAGATACGCTGGAGGGGAGGGATAGGATACAGAAGGACCTAGACAAATTGGAAGATTGGGCCAAAAGAAATCTAATGAGGTTCAATAAGGATAAGTGCAGGGTCCTGCACTTAGGATGGAAGAATCCAATGCACCGCTACAGACTAGGGACCGAATGGCTCGGCAGCAGTTCTGCGGAAAAGGACCTAGGGGTGACAGTGGACGAGAAGCTGGATATGAGTCAGCAGTGTGCCCTTGTTGCCAAGAAGGCCAATGGCATTTTGGGATGTATAAGTAGGGGCATAGCGAGCAGATCGAGGGACGTGATCGTTCCCCTCTATTCGACACTGGTGAGGCCTCATCTGGAGTACTGTGTCCAGTTTTGGGCCCCACACTACAAGAAGGATGTGGATAAATTGGAAAGAGTACAGCGAAGGGCAACAAAAATGATTAGGGGTCTAGAGCACATGACTTATGAGGAGAGGCTGAGGGAGCTGGGATTGTTTAGTCTGCAGAAGAGAAGAATGAGGGGGGATTTGATAGCTGCTTTCAACTACCTGAAAGGGGGTTTCAAAGAGGATGGCTCTAGACTGTTCTCAATGGTAGCAGATGACAGAACGAGGAGTAATGGTCTCAAGTTGCAATGGGGGAGGTTTAGATTGGATATTAGGAAAAACTTTTTCACTAAGAGGGTGGTGAAACACTGGAATGCGTTACCTAGGGAGGTGGTAGAATCTCCTTCCTTAGAGGTTTTTAAGGTCAGGCTTGACAAAGCCCTGGCTAGGATGATTTAACTGGGACTTGGTCCTGCTTTGAGCAGGGGGTTGGACTAGATGACCTTCTGGGGTCCCTTCCAACCCTGATATTCTATGATTCTATGATTCTAACTGGGTAAAGGTGGATGCCCTTGAATGTGTGAGTAACAGAGAATTTTCTGCGGGTAACAAGCCCATCTATCCATGGGCATATAAAATGGACAGTAAGTTCAATGGTGCTATATGGAAGTAAGTAGTTTCTATTCCTCTGGGGAGGTTAAGACTTATATGGTTTATAAGTAACTGTGATGGGTACTTGAAAGCCTTCCCCAGCTGCCTGTTGTGTCTCTAATCTGTGCCAGCCATTAAGGGCTGCCCTAGATGCCAACCTCCGCACAGGGGACTCCCAGGTTCTCTTCAGAGTTGGCTCTGCATTTTTCTTTCAGGTTTTGGGAATGCTGCCCCCAAGGTTCCCTTGAACCCCACAGGTCTCAGGGAGCTGTTCACACACAGAGCCATCTGTCTGGAAGCTTCTGGACACTCCATTGCACCCATGTCCCCTGGGGCCTAGGCCTGCCTGTCCCCGCACCCTGGGGGCTTCCTTGGAGAGCAGCTGCCTTCAGGAACTCCTTCAGAGAGGTTTCAGAGTAGCGGCCGTGTTAGTCTGTATTTGCAAAAAGAAAAGGAGGACTTGTGGCACCTCAGAGACTAACAAATTTATTTGAGCATAAGCTTTCATGAGCTACAGCTCACTTCATCCCAGTGAGGGGGGCACTGACGGGTGGGCACTGGGGGGTTGGGGCGAGGGGGGCACTGGCAGGAGGGCATTAGGGGCTTGGGGCACTGACGGGTGGGCACTGGGGGGTCGGGGTGAGGGTGGCACTGGCAGGCGGGCACTGGGGGGTTAGAGCGAGGGGGGCACTGGCAGGAGGGCACTGGGGGGTTGGGGTAAGGGGGGGTTGGGGCAAGGGGGGCACTGGCGGGAGGGCACTGGGGGATCGGGGCACTGGGGGGTTGGGGCAAGGGGGCACTGGTGGATGGGCACTGGGAGGTTGGGGCAAGGGGGGCAGTGGGGTTGGGGGTTGGGGGAGAGGGCACTGGGGGTTTGGGGTAAGGGAGGGCAATGGGGGGTTGGGGCACTGGGGGGTTGGGGCGAGGGGGGCACTGGCAGGAGGGCATTAGGGGCTTGGGGCACTGATGGGTGGGCACTGGGGGGTCGGGGCGAGGGGGGCACTGGCAGGAGGGCACTGGGGGGTTGGGGTAAGGGGGGCTTGGGGCAAGGGGGGCACTGGCGGGAGGGCACTGGGGGATTGGGGCACTGGGGGGTTGGGGCAAGGGGGCACTGGTGGGTGGGCACTGGGAGGTTGGGGCGAGGGGGGCTTGGGGCAAGGGGGGCACTGGGGGATCGGGGCACTGGGGGGTTGGGGCAAGGGGGCACTGGTGGGTGGGCACTGGGAGGTTGGGGCGAGGGGGGCTTGGGGCAAGGGGGGCACTGGGGGATCGGGGCACTGGGGGGTTGGGGCAAGGGGGGCACTGGCGGGAGGGCACTGGGGGGTTGGGGTAAGGGGGGCTTGGGGCAAGGGGGGCACTGGCGGGAGGGCACTGGGGGATTGGGGCACTGGGGGGTTGGGGCAAGGGGGCACTGGTGGGTGGGCACTGGGAGGTTGGGGCGAGGGGGGCTTGGGGCAAGGGGGGCACTGGGGGATCGGGGCACTGGGGGGTTGGGGCAAGGGGGGCACTGGCGGGAGGGCACTGGGGGATTGGGGCACTGGGGGGTTGGGGCAAGGGGGCACTGGTGGGTGGGCACTGGGAGGTTGGGGCGAGGGGGGCTTGGGGCACTGGGGGGTTGGGGCAAGGGGGCACCTCGCGTCCCCCAGCCGCTCCCGTCGCTTAATCCGCGGAGGGGCCCTTTAAGGGGTGGAACTTCTAGGCCCCGCCCCCTGTCGCGTCACCACGGCCCCGCCCACCAGTCCAGCTCCCCTTTCCCAAGATGGCGGCGTCCCTGGCTGCTGGGCGGTGCTGAGGGACCCGCCGCCCCCGGGACGCAGCGCGCGGAGAGCGGGGCGCAGGTGCGCTGCGGGCCGGGCCGGGCCGGGCCGGGCGGGGCGGGGCGCGGAGCGTGTGGCAGGGCTGGGCCCTGACGCGCTTGGCCCAGTCCCGGTGGTGCCCGTTGCGTGTCCGGCCAGACCGGGCCCGGAGTGGGGCTGGTTGGGGCGGGGCAAGGGCCTGGGGGCGGTCTGAGGGGCTGGGTGCTGCGGGATCCGTTTCCAGCCGCCCAGCCCCGCTAGCGCCTCAGGCCAGGATGTTTAAAGCCAAGGCCGGCGCCTGGGTGACCTGCGGAACTCCCTGCTACTGCATCTGAGGCGGACGCACTAGCAGCTGGGGTTAGGAGGAGCCTGGATCTCCTGTCTGTAGTGGCACCTGCCGGGATGGGAATGGCTGATGTCTTCAGGACATCCACTCTTTGCCATGGGAGCGCAGAAGGAATCTCTTCTCTCTCCCCACCCCCACCCCCACCCCGTGTGGAGCCCTGCAGGATCGGCCCCTTGCATTACGGGGACAGGGCTGCCTTCCACTGGTGTTGGAGCCGAATGCGATGGACTCAAGCTCCAATCTGATATGGCAGCTCATGCAATTACCTGTGAGACCAAATTTGGTTGAACCCATTGCTCTGTGCACGGGGTGCATTTTTGCCTCCTGGCTAATGGACTCTCCTGAGCACATGGAATGCTGCCCCAGCAGCCCGTCTTATCTCTGTGCCCGGTGCGCTCAGAGAAGGAACTCTAGTTCTGCTATCTTAATAACATTGTTACACACCCGGGTAACAGGAAGAGGGACAGGCCAGGAAAAGAGAAGGGCCGTGATTGCTTTAAGGGCTGGAGGGCCTAATGCCCATCAGAGAGGGCTGGGAGCACTGCCCCTTCTCCTATCCCTAGAACAGACTCCAAGGAAGGGTGAGGGTGGCATGCATGGAATTTCGTGGCATGTTCGTTTGTGACATGGCTTTTATTTGTTAAGTGCCCCAGCCAAACACTGGTTTTCCCTGGGGCTGGGCTTCAAACTTCTTTGGGCATCTTTGAGATCCTCAGCCAGAACTATGGCTCCTGAAGGTGCATTGTATTTGCACGCAGGTCACGGCTCTAGGGTGTCAGTGGATGGAGCTGTCCACTGGTTCCAGTCACACGCCAATCTTGTGCCTGCTGGTGGGCTGTGGGCGTTGGTGGCTGGCAGTGTGCAGCAGAGAAGATGGGGAAGATGTTAGAAGCATTGATTAGGCAGGGCTGGTGCGGGGGGGTGCATGAAGCATTCCTGCAATGCATTTCGGTGCCTTCGCTTTCTGACATCTGTGGCCTTTTGCCATGGATTCTAAAGCCTGCTGTGCACCATGCCCTTGAACCTGGGCAGGTTCGCATCATGTCTGCCTTGTTACCGTGGCCCCAGCAATGAAAGGTTGCTCTTTGCTTACCTGTGGTGAGAGACTTCATTGCAGCAGGTCTCCTTCATTTGTGCCCAGTGAGGTGTGAGCCGCAGCCTGAGCATGAGGCCCGGAGGTCAGGAGCATCATGAGTTCTAGCTGTGCCCAGACTGTGATAGCTGTGTCTCCATACACGGCTGTTCAGTTCTTGATTCTGACTGGGGCCTCGGGCTGCTATTGACCATTAATATCCTTTAGGAGAGAGAATCCCGGATTGCCTACTGACTCGCTGGGTGACTCCAATCAAGTTTCTTCCCCACTCTATGCCTTAGTTTCCCTGTCTGTGAAATGGGATAATACTTAGCTATGGTGCAGAGGGCCATGGAGAATTATTAATGCTTTGAAAGTGAAATTATACCACATCTGACTCCTTAACGACTGGTGGTTGCCTTGGTTCCCCCATGTTCCCAGTGAGAGAACTCTGCAGGGCTCTGATGTTCCAGCAGCAGGGTCTCCTGTTGACCCAGCAGCTAATTGAATCCCAGGATCCTACTGACCAGGGTACAGTGGAATCATACAAGGAGTCTTCTCCGTGGTCTGGCACATCTGCAGGAGAGATGTTGGTTTTAGTGTTTTTCCTGCTTAGCTGGGCTAAATTTGAATCTGTGAGAACATTCATCGTTCAGACACATTGATTAGCAGTGAGACTGAACCCTCGTTTGCTGCTGCTGGGCCACGTTTTATTGAGAGCTCTCAAATTCTACAAACTGCATTGCATGCAGGCAGCAGCATTTTTTGACAGTCTATAATTATTTTTACCCAGCTCTGTCAAACCAGTAGCAAATCCCTCCATTATCCAACACCTCCCCCCTCGATACCCTGTGGCGTGTTTGCTTTCTGGGTACTATCGTTTAAACCTCAGGCGTTTCTGTCTGCAGAGACAGGTAGCTTTTGTGTTCAGCTCCATGCAGAGGGGAGATATGCTGAGCATTGCCAGAGACTCTTGCTTTGGAAAAAGGACTTGTTTTAGATTAAGGACAGTGTTTGTCTGCTCTTTGAGTGGGGGGCAAACTGCTGTGGCTGCAATAGGAAAGACACACCTAGCTGTATGGGAGAAGCATGCCCGCTGGGTCTTTCTGGGAAGGAGATTGGTGCAAAAACTAAAAGCAACGACCCTCAATCGATCTGATAAGGCCTCAAAATTCACAACTCCGCAGAGGGGGACAGTGGCAGCTCCCTTTGCTATTGCTGGGAGATGGCAGCCTCATGAGATTCTCTTTCTGGCCAGAAGTGCTAGAAACACAATCTTATTTGAACTGAAAGCAGCAGTTTGTGAGGAGAACCCATGTCCTCAGCCCAGGCAGCTTCCCGCTGGCTGTGGTGATAGCTTTCCCGGTGAGGGTCTGTGCTGTGGAAGGAGAGATGTAGAAATCATGGAGGGAGGAGCAATGCTCCCACTAAGAGCTGAGCCGTCTTCTGCCTTGCAATCTCCTGGGTTCCCACGTCCCCTGCCCTTGCCCCCAACATGCCAATGGGCCTGACCCGCTCTGTGCTGTCTCCTGCAGCACCCCAACGCAGGATTGGACGTCACCCCGGCACGTTTCCAGCTCAATGCAGAGACTGAAGATCTCCTTACGGGGAGAAGATCAGTGATGTGACGGAGTGAGGGCAAAGGCAAGGCCAGCGGAACTCCTCAATGGAAACTCCCTTCTCTTCATTTTGCACCCAGCCCCCTCATAGGTCATCCTTACAGGGTGTGGGACTCCATCCTGAGAAGCACGGATGCTGAAAAAGATTTGGGGGTTGTGGTGGATAATCAGCTGAACGTGAGTTCCCTGTGCAGTGCTGCAGCCAAAGCGGCTAATGTGTTCCATGCATTGGCCGTATAAACAGGAATATAGGGTAGCAATAGAGAGGTTATTTTACCTTTGAATTTGGCACAGGTGCGACCTCTTGTGAAATACTACGTCCAGTTTTGTGTCCAGAATATCGATAAGTTATAGAGTTCAGAAAAGAGCCAAGAGAATGATTAAAGGATTAGAAAACATGCCTCTTAGGAGCTCAATCTAGTTAGTTTAACAAAGCGAAGGTTAAGGGGTAAGTTGATCACAGTCTGTAAGTACCTACATGGGGAATAAACTTTTAGTAATGGGCTCTTCAATCTAACATGCTCCAATGGCTGGAAGTTGAAGCTAGACAAATTCAGACTGTTGGTAAGACGTGAAATTTAAGTGAGGGTAATTTGACCATTGGCCATGGTGGATTCTCCATCACTGGCCATTTTTAAATCAAGATGGGATGTTTTTCTAGGTCTGCCCTAGTTCAAAGTAAATATTTTGGGGGAAGTTCTCTGGCCTGTGTGATACAGGAGGTCAGACTAGATGAGAGTCCAGAGGAGAGGAACAAAAATGATAAAAGGTTCAGAAAACCTGATCCATGAGGAAAGGTTGAAGAAACTGATTATGTTCAGTCTTGAGAAATGAAGATTGAGGGGGGGACCTGATGAGTCTTCAGATATTTTAATAGCTGTTACAAAGAAGACACTGATCATTTTCCATGGCCACGGAAGGCAGGACAAGACGTAATGGGCTTAATCTGCAGCAAGGGAGGTTTCGGTTAGATATTAGAAAAAACTTTAACTCTCAGGGGAGTTCAGCTCTGGAATTGGCTTCCAAGGGAGGTTGCAGAATCCTGGAGGTTTTTAAGAACAGGTTGGACAAACACCTGTCAGGGATGGTCTAAGGTTACTTGGTCCTGCCTCCACGCAGCGGGCTGGACTAGATGCCCTCTCGCGGTCCATTTCAGCCCAACATTTCTGTGATTCTATGATGGCACTAATCCCTTCTGGCCTTGGAATCTGTGACTCCCCAGGAGCTCAGCAGTGGCCACTTCTGGCTGCAGCGGAGAAGGCCAGACTTAGGTGCGGGTGTGAACGCTTTGTTTAGAGCTGGGGTGAGGTAGACAGGAGGAGTCACAGAGAAGGCTCTTGTGCCCAGAGCCCTGAGACACTGACTGGGCAGACGAGTGATGCTAGATGAGCAGAGCCGGGTGGGGAGGGCAGTGGGGCTGCCTGATCCCAGCCCCTCGGGGTACTGACAAGGAAGGTGGCTGGAGGGGGTTCTGAGTAAAATAAGGAACTAGTGGAAGTGTGTGAGTCTGGGGAGATGGGGCTGTTCCCTCTAAATACTTGCAAAGCAGGCAGGAGCTGGAGCCAGGACTTGGTCCTGGCGCAGAGTCACAGTGGAGAAAGGCCTGGAGGATGTGAGCAGAGGTGGAGCCAAGGCAGTCAGCTGTGCCGTGATGCAGGGCAATAGGTGTCAGGGCAGACCTGGGGAAGGAAGATGCCAAGGTACAGATGGGAGGTGAACGGAGGGGGTGCAGTTCCTGTGAGAAGGAAGGATCAGCCAGTCTGTCTCCTGCCAACGCAGAGCTGTTCCTTGCAAACCATGAAGCTGCTCCACTGAGGTAGGAGTGACTGATTCTGTGCCCCAGCCTGGTGCTAGAGGATGCAGCTGCAGGGGGCCCAAGGGCCTTTGCTAATCCAGTGTCACTTCTCACTAGTCTGTCCCTGGCCAGATGCAGATGCAGGCATTTCTGTTGCACTTCCCTCCACTCTCTTTGCAGCTCTGAGTGGATACAGGATGCTTCACTCCCTCCTCTAAACTTCTGCTGCTTTCCACCCCAGAGGTGGCTGCATCTCCCCGGGGGTGGGGGTGAGGAGCAGATTTTGGGTATCCCTCAGGCTGAAAGGTGCTGTCCCAATGCCAGCGAGAGTTCGCAGAGCGCTTTGGGGGGAGATCGACTTTCCACTAGGGCCTGTAATTCTTCACTTAATGGCATTTGCCAGCTTGCTCCTGGGATGGGAAGGGAGCAGGTTGTACTGCCCGCCCACTGCACAAGAGGTGGAAGACTTGGGCATGTTCATATCACAAACTGATTTCTCCAGCTAAACCAGAGTCCTTATAGTTCTTTGTTCCCTACGGTCAGCCAGCTCTGCTGGGTGGAGGGGGTGAGGCCCCAGCCCCGAAGGGAGTGTCTCTAGTAGAGACTCGCACCCTGTGTGGGGGATGAGGCTGGCTGTGCTCTGCCCAAGGCTGCTGCCCAGGGCAACCTGAAAGGGGCACCTCATCCAGTTAACGTGAGGATGTGTGTCTCAACAGCACCAGCTAGAGACACCACCTGGCACTGCTTGTGGGGGAGGACAGCTCTCCCCTGACATCATGATCCGGAGACTCCTGGACCGGCCCTGCACCTTGGCCCTGCTCATTGGCTTCCAGTTTGCCTTCATGGTGTACTTCTCCTTTGGCGGCTTCCGGAACCTGACCTCCATCTTCGGGCGTGACTTGAACCCCGTCTTCGACTACTCCCGCACTCGGGATGTATACACCAACCTGAGTCACCTCCTACCCCACCCACCTCCAGGCAGCAGCCCCATGGGGTCCCTGCCCTACTGCCCTGAGCACTCACCCTACCTCAGTAAGTTGTGCACTGGGTGTGGGGCCAGAGTGGGAGCCCTGCAGGGTGGTAGGGGAGCCACAGGCAAGGAGTCCTGTGGGAGACTGATGAGGCACCAGCGGGAAGCCTTCCAGGGGAGGCAGGGGGAATCGATGGGGCGCAGGCATGGAGCCCTGCAGGGGAGGCAGGGGGATCGGTGGGATGCAGACAGGGAGCCTTGAGGGCCCGTGGAGTGGGGTTCACTCAGCCTTTCTGTAGCATCATTTGTCATGCACGAGCCAAACTGGCTTTGTCAAGTCTGTGGTTTTCCAGCAGGAATAATAACAAGCAGGGTATTTCCCCTCCTCCCATCAGTGGGTACAGGACAAGCTGTGGTGGGGAGCAAGCACCCCAGAGGCAAGGAAGGGGGAGGTGGGTCGCACCCTTGTAGGGCAGGACAGGGCTGAGCAGGGGGAATGGCCTGTGTCACGTCTCCAGAAGACGTATTGGTTACTTGCTAGACAAGGCTCCTGCCCTCCAGGGGGCCTGCTTCTGCTGGGTCTCATAGCTGGGTCTCGCTTTGGGCTGAGGCTCTGGGAAAGGCAGCAGAGATGCCCTCTTGCTCATGTGGTTGAGGTTTGCCTCTGGTGCCCCCAGCAGTGAGACCCATGCACCACAGAGCTGCGGGGGCAATCGGCTCCAGATACTAGTGGGTGCCTCGGAGCACTTGTATATTTAAACGTGGAGAGAGCTTTGGAGTCCTTGACGGTAGGTCGGGGAGGGAACCTTGCACCAGTCCCAGGGGAAGGAAGCATGGGGCAGCCTGAGCCTGGTGGCACGCACCAACCCACTTGAGTTTGTTTTTCCTTAAATTTTATTCGACTACAATTTTCTGTTGCAAAAGCTGGTGCTGTGGCTGTGATATTGCCTGGTGAGGATAGCCCAGGTGGTGTTGCCCCCTTCAAATGGTGATGTGGGTGCTCTAAAAACCTAGGGATGAAGCAGAACTTGGCCATTGATGGATAGCAATTCTGTACCATTGCATTCTGGGTAGGTCCATCAACCTGCCCATTTCTGCACACGCGGTATTCAGCTCGCAGGCAGCATGGGACTCACTACAGGCTGGGATCCATGATTTGCCAGGACACTGTCTGTGTTTGGAGGAGCAAGAAGTGTCTGGAGCTTGCCGTGTCAGATGCGGAGCCATTCTTGCCTCAGATGCTCCCCCTGGGCTTAAACCGGGGGCGCACCTTCAGGCTAGTGCCCAAGAGTGCTCAGACCAGCCCACTGCCTACACCTCTGAGTGGTGAAAGGACTAGAGCATGCCTCTGCCCCAGCGGGGCTCCAGCTCCCACTGCCAGCAGCACTAGGGGAGACAAGGGGTTGGTAGCTCTTGGGGACAGCAGCCGTGTAGCCTGGACTTGCTGTGAGCCCAGTTCCAATGCCATGTGATGCCCTGCCGAGCTCACTGCGGGAGCAGCAGTGGTGCTGGGCTAACGAGGGTACGGTATTGCCAGGAGGCCATGCATTGAGCGGCGGGCTCTGAAATGGGAAGTCTGGCTGTGCAGCTGGCGTGTGCTCACTTAGACATACCCAAGCACCCATAACAGCAACCCTGGGACAGACCCTGCATGGGGAAGCAGGCTTGTAGGGGCCTCTGGGCATCCAGCTCTCAGCCAGGTCAGGCTCGGGTAGTGGGCTGCATGTCAGCGGGGGTCTGTTCAGTGATGCAGTGCATCAAACCCATCCAGGGAGCAGGGCACCTAGTGGGAGAGGCCCAGGCCTGAGTTCCAGTGTTACCCCTACTCTGAGAACTCAGCTACGCTGCCAGCCAGAGAGCCGGCTCCTCTGCAGGGAGCAGATGGAAGTCCAGGCTGCTTGTCCTGCTGTCTGTCCCACCTGACAATACCTTGTTGGGGCAGGAGCGGGACCTCCTGGGTGATGTGAGTTCAGCTGCAGAGCTGAGCTAAGGGCTGCCGGGCCATGGGGAGGCTGTGCCTAAAGATGGGCTCCGGACTGGGTGGGAGCTCCAACCTTGAGACCCCTCCATTGCCCTGGCCAGCAGGGACAGCCGATGCCCGACCTCCTTGTGAGGGCCGATGGAGCCCAGTGTGGTGAGCGCTTGTCTCCTGGACAAGCTGTAACTGCAGGCCTGTCTGTCCTGCATGGCACTACAGGGTTGTGCTGGGGTCCTTGGTTAGTGCAGTTCCCCTCTGTGCGGTGCTGTGCCCTGCCCAGACACTGGCCTCCCCAGAGGTGCCTGCACAGAGCTTTGGGGCCATGGGCGCTGTGGGAGCGGGAGGGACTCTGAATCCTCTGCAGTCCCCTGCTCTCAGCCCCACCTGTGGCTCCAAACGATCCAGACTGGGCTCCCTTTAGTGTGAACGACCCCCTGGCAGCGGTGACTCAGGGCAGAGAGAGGCCAGGGCTGGAGAAATTGCGGACTCCTGTCCTCACACAGCTGCTGTTGGAGGGAGCCATCAAGGAGATTAGCTACACCCCAGATGCCCTGGCTGGAGCGCAGGCCAGCCCTGGAGGGGCAGAGCTGGCTGTTCAGGCCCATGGCCTGGCTGTCCGGTGAAGGATGAGCCTAAAGGGCAGTTGAGCACATGGCAGCTACTCACTCTCCAGAGCCTTGTTCCACCCCCATGTGATGCCAGGCTCCCTCAGGCATCACCCGTATGCCTGAGCCCGGCTAGCAGGGTTGGCTTGGGGAGCGGGCTGGGTGACTCTCCACACCTGTGCCTGCTGAATGCGGTGGAGGAGGGGCACCCCTGTCCTTGAGAGCATGTGCGGGCTGCCTTAGCAAAGGCCGAGTGGGGAGGGGTGGCAGCCATGAGAGCTGAGGGGTCCGAGGGCCAAGGCTGGCTGGGGGCGAGACAGAGACATCAGCAGAGGGGTTGTGTAGTGTGTATGGATGGGGATGCTGGTGCTGATGTGTCGCTGGGCATTGGGGCTGGGCACCGGGGCTGGGGTATGGTGTGGGCCTCAGCCGGGTGGGCTCTGGGGCTGCAGACCCATGGCCAGTGTGATGGGCTGTGGGGGTGTGTCTGCTCCTGATGCCAGCAGTGCTCTTTCCCCCTGCAGTTGGCCCCCTGACTGTGAGCTTCAGTCAGGTGCCGACGCTGAAGCAGATCGTGGAGAAGAACCCAGCGGTGAGGGAAGGGGGCAGATACCGGCCCGTGACCTGCGAGCCCCGCTCCCGTACCGCTGTGATCATCCCCCACCGCAACCGAGAGACACACCTGCGCCACCTGCTCTACTACCTGCACCCCTTCCTGCAGCGCCAGCAGCTGCAGTACGGCATCTATGTCATCCACCAGGTGGGTCTGCACTCGCCCGCTGCCAGGCAAGGGGTGCTGTACTGGGGATCCCCACTGGCCCAGGGTGGAGTTGGGGCCTCAATGCACCTGACTGGGCTCCTGTCTGAGCTCCTTGCGCTGCCCTGCTGCAGGCTGGGAACTCCACCTTCAACCGGGCCAAGCTGCTGAACGTGGGGGTGAAGGAGGCTCTGAGGGACGAGGAGTGGGACTGCCTCTTCCTGCACGACGTTGACCTCATCCCCGAGAATGACCACAACCTGTACACCTGTGACCCCTGGAGCCCCAAGCACGTCTCCATCGCCATGAACAAGTTCGGCTACAGGTGAGCCGCCATGTGCCATCCTCCCATACGGCCTCCCGCCACCGCGGCTGGCTACTTGTCGCTGGGCACCATGGCACAGAATCTGTGTAAACCTGACTGAAAACAGTGGTCACAGCTCAGCATGGGGCAGGCGCTCCTCAGTCCTGCCCCCCGCCGCCCCCTGCTGGTCCACTCCTGGATCCCCTTGCCTAGACCCCCGAGTTCTGCCCCACGGCCCCCTGCTGGTCCACTCCTGGGCCACCCTGCCAGGACCCTGAGTCCTGCCCCTGCAGCCCCCTGCTGGTCCACACTTGGTTGCATCTGTCAGTTAATACCAGCTGTGCCAGTTGGCACCATGGTTTATCATTGCAGGTACACACCCTCGCTGCCCAGTATCCAAGCCCCAGCCAGCCTGCCCAGAGCAGGGACTGAGCTCTGAGCTGTTCCCTGAGGGAATCCTCAGAAAGAAAAGGAGTACTTGTGGCACCTTAGAGACTAACAAATTTATTTGAGCATAAGCTTTTGTGAGCTACAGCTCACTTCATCGAATGCATGTAGTGGAAAATACAGTGGGGAGATTTATACACAGAACATGAAACAATAGGTGTTACCATACACACTGTAAGGAGAGTGATCAGGTAAGGTGAGCTATTACCTGCAGGAGAACGGGGGTAAAAAACCTTTTATAGCGATAATCAAGGGAATCCTGGCACCCAGGGCCTGGCTGCTGGGGGTAGTCTCTGAGCCAGGATCCTTCATCAAGCCATCTCAGTCACCCTCCTCTTCTCTCCTCCAGCCTCCCATATGCCCAGTACTTCGGCGGCGTGTCAGCGCTCACCCCAAATCAGTATCTGAAAATGAATGGTTTCCCCAATGAGTACTGGGGCTGGGGTGGGGAGGACGACGACATCGCCACCAGGTGAGAGTCGCCTCGAGCACCTGCGCCCTGCTTCTCACCCCTCCTGCTGTGCTCGATGTGTCCCCACCCCGCTGCTCGCCCGGGGGTCTGTGCACTTCCTCCCCTGCCCAGACACAGGCCCAGGGCACACATGGCTGGCCACACAGGTCCCTGGTGACAAGAGATGGAGCTATGGAGGGAGCATTGGGAGCCAGGGAATCCCGGCTGCTCTGAGCCAAGCCATAGGGTCGGGGGGGAGCAGGACATGGCCCATACCCCCTGCTAGTGCAGCTCCTGTCTCCAGGGGGCACTAACAAGCTGTGGGGGGAGTTACAGGCCCAAGGGATGGGCATCAGGCACTGCCTGTCTGGCATCAGCAGCCTGGTGGCACATGCTGTCCTTTGGGATCAATCACATGGGTCCCCTGTGCCAGAGGGAGGGGGGTGACTGTGCCCCCACCCCATTGGCTCAGTGGGGCATGCCAAGGTGGAGACTCTGCTCAACCCATCCTGCCTCTCGCTCCCCTGGTTTTGGGGTGTAGCCCCCAGTCGCTGGCTCCCTGAAGATCTGCTCCACAGGGTGGAAGGTGTCTCTGCTGCCATTCCCCCGTTGGGCCTGGGGCAGTGTGCTGGGACCAGCTGTCAGGCAGGGCCTGCACATGGCCAGGGCTGGGAGAGCTGGTGGGCCAGCAGGCCGAGCTGGTGCGGAGCTCGCTCAGGGACCTACGCAGGCGCTCTGTTCTAGCTGTCGCCCCCAGCGCGGGCCTGGCAGCAGCGTCTCTGGCCCTGGTGACAGCGCTCGGGCAGCAGGTCCCTCTGGGGCACCCCACTTCCCAAGCTGGGCTCCTGCAGAGGCTGAGCCACCTCCAGCTGAGTGTGTGGTGCTCCTCTTGCCCTGCCCCCGCTTCCTGCGGTCTGGTCTCATTGTCAGCCCCTGTGGTCCATGGCTGTCTCTCCTTGGCCCTGATGCACCCCTTCCCGGCCATGGCTGTCTCATGGACCCTCGTTTCTCTCCCATGGTCCGTGGGTTTGCTTCATTGGCCCCAGTGTGCTTTCTCCCCCCCCCCCCATTGTGTCTTATTGGCCCTTGTGCATCCCTGCCCCACCGTGGTCTGTGGCTGTCTCTCATTGGCTCTGGTCATCTCCCCGCCCCCCCATTCCTCCCCCCCGCTGTGTCTCATTGTCCCTGGTGTGCCCCCTCCCTGTGGTCCAGGCTCCCTCTCACCCTCTCTTTCTTCTCTCCACTCCTGGCTCTCGGGACTCTTTGCATGCTCATTTCTCACACAGTGCCATTGCCAGCCATGATCAGGTAGGCCCAGCGCAGCGGGAAGGAGGCGGGGCTGTAGCTGTAGCAGAGCTGGCGGGTTGAGCCGAAGTGACTGCCCTGAGCCCAGGCTGTGCTTCCTGCCCATTGCCCTGGTGGAGCCGGCACCTGGTCCCTGCGCTCTGCTGAGCGGATCCACGGCCTGCTGCCTGCAGTGGTGCAGCTGGCTCCTGGGCACCAAGGGGGGAGAACCTGCTCCTTGGTGGCAGGGCTCTTCCCTACAGCAGGAATCGGGTGACTCCTGGCTGGTGCTGCACCTGCTGGAGCACAGCTCCTCTGCTGTCCGGGGAGCCGATGCCCGGCTGCCTGGCCCCCAGTGTGGGGATCTAGCCCAGAGCCCTGCTGCACCATGCCGTGGCAGCGAGTGGGGACGGATCCTGCAGCCCCCGCGCTGAAGCATATATGCTCCTGTTGTCTCCAGGGTGCGTCTGGCTGGCATGAAGATCTTGCGCCCCCCCATATCGGTTGGCCACTACAAGATGGTGAAGCACAAAGGTGACCAGGGCAACGAGGAGAACCCGCACCGGTGAGTGTGCTGGGGCCCTGCCCTAGCAGGGAGTTCACACTGGATAGGCCAGTGGGGAGGCTCCCAGAGGATGGGGGCTGGGCTGGGCAGAGCAGAGCCCTCATGCTGACTTTCCTCCCCATCCTGCAGGTTTGACCTGCTGATCCGGACGCAGAGGATGTGGACACAGGATGGTATGAACTCGCTCATCTACACGCTGCTGGCCAAGGAGCTGCACCCCCTGTACACCAACATCACTGCTGACATTGGAACCAACCCCCGGGTGCTGAAGGGCAGGAAGGGGTCTGTGCCCGGCTTCGGGGGGCAGAAATACAAGACTGGGACCAACCATGAGTTCAGGCAGGAGATGCTGCGCAAAACACATCCTGCCAAGCTACCCTGGCCCATGGCAAACTGGGTGGAGCAGCCCCCACCCCTGCCCCAGAGGTCTGGACAGGAGGCTGGCCGGGGAGCGCCCACAGCCCCCGCCACACAGAGTGAGGGGCCTGGAGCTGCAGCAGGCCAGCTAGGGGGCAGGGAAGGGGCTGCATGGGACAGCACCCAGAGGAAGGCCCAGGGGGGAGCTGTGGACAGCTCTGGGTCTCAGCACGGAGCAGGAGCCCCTTGGCACAGTGGAGCTGCTCAGGGCACCCAGCAGAGTCTCAGCATCCTTCCACAGAGCCCTGATGCATTGCAGCACAGCCAGGAGACCTTGGGCAAGGGGAAGCCTGAGTCTGGGGCAATGGATTTGGGTGGGGCTGAGAATGCAGGGGGCAGTGCCCCAGAGGCCCTGGCACAAGGGCAGCTCCCCAAGGGCCCCCAGACACAGTGGGACAATCAGACCTTCTGGCAGAGCACCCTCTAACCAGAGGGCCCTGGACATCAGGCATGGGGTGGGGCAGCGACAGATTCACTGTGTGAGGTGGGCCCTTCCCAGCTCCTGGAACAAACCCCATGGATCACAGTGAACTGGAGGCCCTGGCCCTGTGCTGCTCCCAAGTGCTAGGCTGGGCTGAGAGGCCTGGCACCCAGGGGTTCCTTCCCAGGCCAGGAGAGGACAAGTCTGCAGGGTGGGCCCTGTGTGAGTGGAGTCTGGTAGGTCTTGGGCCTGTTCACAGTGGGATAGGGCCCATCAGCTGGCTTGTTCCTACGGCTGGCACCTTTGTCTGCGGACTCAGCACAGGCTGGGGCTGGGAGTCCCCCAGGCTAGCCTATTGCTGGCTGTGTCAGCCCAGGGAACCAGCCTGCTGGGGCAGTACCTGGTATCACAGGAGGCAGTGGGTAATTTCCAGAAAAGGGGCCAAGCAGGTTGTGCTTGTATCTGCTGCACCTTTGTAATGGGGCCCTAACCCATGCGTGTGGTTACAGTGGGTCCTCCTGTTGGGCCCTGCAGGGGGAACGGCTGCAATCAGTTCCGCATGCTGCAAGGGAGAAGCAGGTGCTCTGGTGCCTCCAGTACAGCAGTGCTCCCCCTTCCCCTCCCCCCCACCTGGGGGCTCTAGCATCCTGTTGCCAGGGGGTGTTCGAGCCAAGCGCTGTTCACTAGCTGTAGTAGGCTCTTACTGAGCCCAGGCGCCCTGCCCCCCTTGTGGTCATGTCCTCAAGGGAACTGAGACTCCTGGAGCCTCAACCCTTCCCCTCCTGAGGACAAGCTGAGCCCAAATCCCTGTGCTGTAGGGGGGGCAAGCTCATGTCTTCCCCCCAGACTAGTGCCCTTTCCCGAGCCTAGCCCCTGCAACTGGGGGCCTAGGACTTCCTGGGCTGTACTGGAGAAAGCCTGCATCTGACCAGCCTGCCTGGGCCAATCGTGAACTGCAACAGGGCCCCTGGCTGCTGACAGCACCCACTGCTCTGTGTGGCTCTGGGCATTGTGTGGAGCTGGTGGCAGGGCTTTGTCCCTGAAAGGGGTGTTGCAGTGCGCCCCAGCCAGGCTGCTGAGTGGGGCACTGAGATTGGGAGGAGGTTGGGCTCAGCTCTGACCCTTTTCCCTGGAGCTGTTACCCTTTGGTGCTGGATTTACACACCACATTGGTCTCCTGCTGCTGCGTTAATCCTCTGCAGGTGGGAGGCAGGCCCTGTGCCCTGAGGGGAAGCACGCCTGGAGGTGGGCAGCACTGCTCTCCCATGGGAGGGTGGGGAGAGGGGGACTTGCCTTCCTCCTTTCCTGGGGGCTAGTACTCACCTTGTGCCTGACCTGGCCCTGGCTGCTCTCAAGCTGGGGAGCTGCTAGCCTGTGCCTGGCTGCCCTGCTTGGGTATGTAGGAGCCAGGGCATTCAGCACCAGCAGCCTCCATTGTATGTAGCTGTGCCCTTGGCAGAGCCTGTTCAGGCTACAGCAGCCATGGCAGGAGCAGAGCTAGTCCTGCTGCTTGGAGCTGCAGGGAGAGGAACCCCCTGCCTGGGATTCCAGGTGGAGCTTTTCCCCTCCCCTGTGCTCTGGGCACTAGTGCCTGGCCAGCCATAAGCCCAGGGCACCACCAGGCACAGAGGGTGCCAGCTGCTGCTGCAGGCCCAGCTTATACCAGCTAGAAGGCCTCCAGGCAGCACCTTCCCCAGCACTGAATTTGCTTTAAGGGAGTAGACTGTGCTTAGCATAAGCTGGGCAGGTCCCATCCCCTCACCCCAGAACAATTTGTGACCTAGGGGGCTACATCTAGCCCCCACCCCCATGGCAGTTTGGAGAGCCCAGAGGCTGATCCTCCTCTAGCTGTTGACAATTTTCTGTGGTTATTTATTTAGGAATGTGCTCGTCATGCCTGGCTGCAGCTGCACCATGCAGGAGCTGAATAAAACGTTTAGTCCTACAGTGGCCCCTTGGCTCATCCCTTTGCACCACCCCCACCTTGGGGGGTGGAGGGGGGCTCGCAGCTCAGGGAGCCTGGCCCTGGAAATGGGGCTGGACTTTCTTCACTTAGCTCCCTTGGCCTGGACAGAGCCTATAGAAACTGGCTGCCTGCCCATGGGCATCTCTCACGAGCGTGATGCAGCTTCTCCTGAGCTGTTCTGTACCTAGCAGTGTTCACCCACTGCCACAACACCAGCTCTCAGTGCCAGGCACTGCCCTTGTCCCAGCTCCTGGGCCCCTGCCCACCCCCATCCCAGCATGCTGTAGTGAGGGGAGAATCAGCACAGAGCTGAGCTAACCCAGCTATGGGGGGGTTTATTAATCAATGACAGTTTGAGGTTGAGGAGGGGTCACAGCCAATCTCCCTCCCTTCCCCCCCAAACTACACCAGCCAGGGAGGGGCTTGGCCAAGTGAGCCAAGGGGGTGGGGAAGGAAGGGCCATGGTGAGACAAGCTAGCCTAGCCCAGCCCAACCCCTTGGGCTGGTACCCAAGCACTGCTGGGAAGAACCCAGGCTACAGCCACTGAGAGTCAGTGCCCCAGCCTTCCCGCTCACCTTCTCTCACTGCTTCTGGTAGTGACCCTCTATTGCAAGGGGGCCCCCAGCAGGACACTCCCAGCCCCACCCACCTTAGGCAGGAATCCAGCTCTCAGGAGGCAGCCTCTCCTCACACAGAGCCTGTTGTCTGGCCAGAGGCTCCACTCGAAGCAGAGTTAGTGTAAGTGGTGGGCGCCTGGTGGCAGATCACCGGGCCTGGTCCAGGAGCCGGGTGACTGCCGTCTTGGCACTGTAGATACAGTCGTTCACAGAGACACCCTGGTAGGAGGCCCCGATCAGGCTCAGCGGCAGTCCTTCCCGTTCCAGGTAGCGGCTGATGGTCTCTGCCAGGGGGACAGCAGGAGTAAGGCAAGAGGGGTCTCTACCATCCCCAGCACATGGCTGGAGCTATGCTCTCCTGGCTGTGCGCCCCATTGCCCAGCCCAGGACCACACCCCCAGGCTTGACTACTGCAGAGAGGACAGCTCCCTCCAACCAGCAAGGGGCTGCCTGATGTCAGAGCCCTCAGCTGCCCTCTCACATCTGCCAGCCTTACCTGTCCTCTGCCAGTGGCCGAGTGTGTACTGGGGGATGCAGGCCTGTGAAAGGACCAGAGACAAGGGTGAGGGCTGATTTGGCCCATACAGTTCCCAGTGCTACCCACCCCCACCCCACCTACCTTGAGCACCTTGACAATTGTGCAGGAGGGCTCAGCTGCCAGGCCCAGGTGTGCCCTCACTGCCTCCTTGGCACGGCTCAACAGCCTGGCCTCTGGCACCATCTCTGGGTCCCCAAAGCCCTCTTCAAACCACGCACCTCCCAGCATCACCTATGGCAGTAAAACAACCACTCAGGAGGAAAGCAGGATCTCAGCTGGGGGCCAACAGGACACCCCTGAATTGGGGTGGGAAGGGGTAACTGCTCCAGAAAGCCAGGATCCCCTCCTCCCTATCCTAATCAGGGCCTCAGAGTGCCAGGCCTGGCCCCAAACTAGGAACCGCTGCCCCACACTGAGGGCATGGCTGAGCTGGTGCCTAACCAGGCCAACCTTCAGCCCATGGGAGGAGCCAACAGCATACGGGGGGGTCCTGGGCCACATGCCACAGCTGTCTGCCCTGTGCTTTGGTGGAACCAGGCTCCTTGGCATAGGCACCGACCCCATGGATACTCTGGGGCTGGAGCACCCACTAGCAGGCCCCACCAATCAGCTCCTCCCCCTCCCTCCCAGAACCTCCTGCCTGCCACTGAACAGCTCAGCAGTGGGCAGGAGGCACCGGGGGAGGAGTGAGGGCAGGGGTGGGGCCTTGGGGAAGGAGTGGAATGGGTGTTAAGCACCCCCAGGTAAGTCAGAAAGTCAGCACCTTTGCACCCTGTGACCAGGGGTCAGGCTGCCAGGGCCCATGGCTGGACCTGTGCACATCCACACCAGGCCCCTCTGCCACCAGCACACCTCCCTGGTGGGAGCAGGGTAGTGTGCTCACCGTGAGCCGGACAGAAGGACCGGCGGTGCCATTCTGCTCCGGGAAGGCGACTGAGTCGTAGACGATGCCCAGCAGGGAGTGATCTTCGAATGAGGGGACCAAGTGCCCAAACCCCTGGGACAGAGACAAGGAGACACCCATTACCCCTCAGGGCCTGCCTCACTTCCCCCTGGAAGACTGTAGCTGGATGGACAGACGGGTGGACACCCTGCCCCAACCCCTGGGAGCCAGCTCTGCACTCGACTTGTTGGCAGCGCCCCACAGGCCCCTGCTGCTCCCAGGATGGGGTAGGGCGCCCATGACACGTGGCCAGGGTTGTAGTCCTGAAGAGTTCTCCCTTCCTGCTCAGGTAATGCTGGGTGCCCAGGGACTTGACAGGGGACATGCTGGGGGCTGCAGTGGCTTATGGTGGGAGGCAGGGGCACCCCAGTCTCACCGTGATGGGCAGCGTGGCACCGTTGTACTGCAGGTTCACCACACCCACCGACACGGCCTCGATGCTGCGCAGCTCCTGGGCCAGCGGCTTGGCCCAGCTGGGGAGCAGCACTGCTAGAGCTGGAAACAGACACACCTCAGGACAGAGCAGCTGGGGGCTCCACACCCCTCTCCCCCCTGCGCAGAGCTGGAACGCCTGCTCCAAACCACAGCCAGGGAGAAAACCTAGGAGTCCACTACTCTCCCTACTAGCCCACACTCCTGCACACTCCCCAGGGGAGGATTCCTGGAGTGGGAGGCAGCGCCCAGCCACCAACAGGGGCTCAGACCCACGCAGGGTCTTGCTGGACAAGCAGAGACTGGGTCCCAACCCCCACCATTCTTGAGTGCCCACCAGGCATGGATACCCATCAAAGCAGAGAGGCTACCCTCAGTACAGGCACCACCCCTACCTCTGGCCGGGATGGCACTGATCACATGGTCTGCTCTCACGCTGCCATCCTCCAGGGTGATCTAAAGGGAAAGGCACAGAGCAGAGACCTCAGCCCACCTGCTGCTAAGCTGGGCCTACACCCCGCCCCACAGAGTGGAGAGGTGACTCACCCAAGCTGGAATAGAACCCAGGAGTCCTGGCTCCCTCCTCCCCTGTCCTGACCACCAGACCCCACTCCCCTTCCAAAGCTGCGAGCAGAACCCAGGAGTTCTGGCTTCCAACCCCCCTGCTGTGACCACTCATGTTCACACCTGAATGGGGCAACAGTGAAGTGTTTGACCAGACAGTGCAGCAAGTGGAGGTTCAGTTTCAGTTTAACCCTTTGGAGCCCAGCTCCCCTCCATGTCCCAGCAGAGCCCTGGGGACTCAGAAGGGGTGCAAGAGGACGCATCCTGCTGCCTCTCACCTGCCAGCACTCAGCTGCCGTTCTCTCCAGGCGCTGCAAACGGGCATGGCAGTGCATTTCTACCCCATGCCGTCTGAGGAAGTCCTGCAGGGCCTCGGGCAGCGTCTCCATGCCACCACGCAGCGACCACTGGCTCCAGCGCTCGTCACGGGCCCTGCGGCTCAGTGCCGAGTCCAGGGCAGGGCCCTTCCCTAGGAGCAGAGAGCAGGCTAGAAACCCGTCCACAAGGCAGGTCTCCAGGAACCCGCCAGTCTACCAGCTCTCCCCTGTTGCCCTGACCCAACTGGGCTGCCACCAAGGGGAAGGGCCCCCAGAGATCGGAGCTGGCCCTGGGAGCCCAAGGGAGGAAGCTGCACAGCCAGCCAGTGATTGAGCAGGTCCCGAGTCAGGCACATGCTCCTGTCCCTGTGGAAAGCCTTTCTGCATCACGCTCTTTTAGAGCACAGGTGCAGCCTATCCCCTGGCCAGCGGCTCCGTCGCCCCCAGAACCCCTTTGTGGGAGGCTGCGCGGCTGACTCTCACCTCCACCCAGGGCCATCCCCAGGATGACGGAGCACCACCTCCGTTCAGCCTCAAACAGCGCAGGAAAGCAGGAGCGCACGCTCAGGGCCCGGCAGTCTCCAGCAAACACCCCCCGGCACAGGCTGTCGATGGCGATGTCGGCCAGCTAGAAAGCCAAGGGGAGAGGATCAGCCAGGCCCTACCTCAGCGCTAAGGCTGCTGGGCATAGGGTCCTGCTCCAGACCCACCCGCTGGGCACAGCCAAGAGAAGACATCTTCCCAGTGGGGCTCTGGGTGAGCTGAAGAGCCAGTGAGAGCAGTTCTTGCATCCCCCAGGGGGCAGCTGTGTGAAGGGGCACTGTGTGAACCCTGGGTCCACTGCCCTTCCCCCCACCAGGACTGGGCAGACAAGGCTGCCAGGCAGCCCGCAGAGCCCCTGCGCCAAGCCAGGCCCACTACCCCTCAGCAGACAGCACAGAGACTGGAGAGGCCAGCCCCAGGCCTGCAGTCAGACCACGCCCACCCCACAGGGGGGAAAACACACACCCCACCTGGCCACAGCAGGTTTCTCTCACAATCGAGCATGGGGCAGAAGGGCTCCCCATGCTGGGGGCAGAAGCCTCCTGCTCTGCCTTTCGTGCTGAAGCAGCCCCTCTCTCCATTCATGGGACTCCCAGCAGGTTCCTTCTCCCCCGTAGCTCAATGGTGCTCTGACCCCCCCAGCCCTGCTGGCAGCCTGTTCACCCCTCACCTCCTCTAGCACCTTCCCACCCTCAGGCTCCAGAGCACTGTAGCAACTAGGCTCCCCACCACCAGGATGTCAGGCATGATCAGATGGGGAAACTGAGTCACAGAGCAAGGAAGGGCCATGCCTTAAATCACACAGCGTGTCTGTGGCAGAGCTGGGAATAGAACCTAGGAGCCCTGACTTTTGGTCTCTCCTGCTTCACCACCAGGGCCTGTCCCATTGAGATACCAACAGAGAAACCCATCATGGCAACGCAGCCCCCTCTGGGGCAGGAAGTGGCAGCTGTTCCACTGTACTGCGACACCGCCTGGCAGTTTGGAATGGGAAATGCAGAATCCTGCATGTGTCTGCCAGCGCTCAGGACACTAGGAGAGCCTGGCAGAATGGCCCCTGGACACCTGGGTTCACACCTTGGCTCTTATGGAAATTGCCTTGGGTCTCCAGTGGCCCTGAGCAGCACAGATCACAGGCTGCCTGGGGCCCATCTGGGAGGGTCACGCCTGGCTCCCTTCCCTCACCCGCTGTAGGATGAAGATAGACAGAGCTGCTGCTGCCACACCCTGGGCCCCAGCCTCAGCTCTTCTCCTGCACTAAATTTCTCTCAGTGCCCTGCACACAAAGCTGCCTCCCCCCATTCCATGGGGCTCCCTGCCCTGTGCATCGAGCCCACACAAACCCCTCCTGGGCTCCCCTCCCGGCACAGGCTGGGCTCATACCTCCTTTCCAAAGCGGCGGCTCACAAAGCTGTGGATGGTCTCATCCAACTGGGTGCCCCGGGGGGCTGCCAGCTCATGCAGTCCACTCCAGAATAGGGGCCTGGTGAAGGGCGGCACCGTCCGCAGAACACCGCTGCCAACACACACAGAGGGGTTACCAAGCTGGGGCATGGCGGGCAAAGTGAACAGAGGTAGTGCAGCTGGGAACCTTCCCTGTCCCCACCCCCCAGACCCATCATCCCCCAGCACAGTCACTAGCTGCTGGGATTAAGGGGAAGAGTCAGCTCTCCAATACACTGGCTGGACAGGCCCATGGGCAGGGACACCCGCAGCAGCCCCAAGACACGCACCCAATGCTGGATGGCAGCCTATGCAGCGCCCCGCTCACATAGAGGTAGCGGTTCTTGGAAGCCGGGTGGTCGCCGGGCACCGGAAGCACGTCTGCATCCAGGCCAAGTTCAGAGACCTAGGGAGAGACAAGCAGGCCAGACGCAGACTGCCTCATGTTACCGGGTATTAGGGCAGCACCAAGAGGCCATGACCAAAATCGGGGGCCCCCTCCTGCCCCAGACTCCCTACTCCTAGCTGAGATCAGGGGGGTCCTTGTCATGACAGAACCCCCGGCCCTGACTGAGATGGGGCGGGACAGACTAAAATCAGCAGGCTCTGCCCAACTGCACACAGCCATTTCACTGACTCCACCCAAACCGCCCCAGAGCTGCTAGACATTCCCACCCTTTGACCGTGCCTCACGGGTTCTTCTAAGCCATTGCCTGCCCTCCCCCAGCTCTGTAGTGCGCTGGCATGTCTGCTTCCTCGCCAAGCCCATTCCAGCCGGGGGATGAGTACCACCAGCCCTTCAGCAGGGGTAGACCCAGCTACTGGAATCAAGAGCACCCAGCTGTTGCCATCTTGCTGGCTTGCAAGGTCCCAGAAGCCATGAGGAGGCAGCTCTGGGGCCTGTCCCTGCATGGGGGCTCCCATAATCTTAGGAGATCAGCCCAGCTGGACAGATCCCACCTGGCTGCAGAGCCAACACTCCATGTCCCCCACCTCATCCCCCAGCTGCACCCTGCCCCATCCTGCAGGCTCTGCCCACCTACCATGAGCAGAGTGTTCCTCCCCACGGTCCCGGCAGGTCGGATCCCCCTGGGGCCATGCTCAAATACGGCACCGTCCTCAGTTCGAGTGGAATGGAGCCAGCCCCCTAGGCGGCCACTGCCCTCCAGCAGGATTATCTGTGGGGAGGAAGGAGCCCATCAGGGCAGGGCTGCAGTTGTCCCAGCTCTCACAGGAGAAGGTGCCAGGAAGCATCTGTTACTTAGCCAGCTCCGCATAACATCAAGGCTCCCAGTACACATGGCCCTAACTGCCCTGGAGCCCAGCCCAATCCAGCCTCCGCTGAGCCCCGGGCTTGGCCTGTGGAGGCCATTTCCATGCATGAAGCACCACAGTCAGCACTGGATTGCACCATCTCCCAACTGATGCCCCAGCACTGCAGAGCCTGGCACCAAGAAGTGGGGGGACCTGCCCCACAGCCAAGTGGCTGAGCCTCACAGAAGGGACCAAGGGCCACCCAGAAGCCTGAATTCCAGGCAGGGCAATGCCCTAGCTGGGTGGGGCAGCTGTGATCACAGGGTCATTGAATGCTGCACAAGCCAGCCCCACAGCCAAGTACCATTTACCCCCCACTGGCACTTCCAGCACAGAGACCAAGGGCTGGAAGGCTGTAGAGAAGGGGCTCCTCTCTGCCCCAGAAAGCAGGGCAGCCCTGGCGCTGTCCATGGTTTCCACAGAAAGACCTCAGTTGGTCTCCAGAGCTGTGGGGCAGCCCCATGGTCAGCACCCCACCACGTTAGTGCCCTGCACAGGCAGCCCCTGGGGATGCTGCCCCAGGAGGTCTCACCTTGGGAGCATTGGGGCTCCTGGCCAGCTGGTAGCAGGCGGTGAGGCCACTGATCCCACCACCGATGACTGCCACCGTCCTCTGCATTCAGCAGGCTGGGAGAGAAGAGAGGAGAGGGGCTGGCTGCGCCCTTACACGGGATCAGCTGCTCCCTCTGAACCTAGGGTCTCTGGGGCTAGACCCCACCCAGGGGGCCAGCAACATGGGACAGAGCCGCACATAGGACTGGATTCATAACACGTGTGGCACTGCCACCTGCCTCAGCCCCCCGCGGGCACCTCCCCAGGCGCCCCCACCCCCAACCAATCCCAGCCTCAGGCCCCCGCCACCCCAACCGCGCCCAGCCTCAGCCCCCCGCCAGCACCCTCCCAACCACCCCCAGCCTCAGCCCCCCCGCCACCCCAACCGCGCCCAGCCTCAGCCCCCCGCCAGCACCCTCCCAGCCTCAGCCCCCCGCCACCCTCACCCCCAACCGCGCCCAGCCTCAGCCCCCCGCCACCCCCCCAGCCTCAACCCCCCGCCACCCCAACCACCCCCAGCCTCAGCCCCCCCGCCACCCCCCAGGCACCCCCACCCCCAACCGCGCCCAGCCTCAGCCCCACCGCCACCCCCAACCGCGCCCAGTCTCAGCCCCCCCAACGGCCCCCAACCGCTGCTCCCTCCTTCGCGTCCCGACCGTCCGGCCCGTCTCACCCCCGCAGCGCAAACGCGCACTCGCCGCGGCGGCCAGGATTGGTAGGAGGTGAGGCGGGATAACGAGCTACGGACCAATCAGACAACAGACTGTCCGCGCGGCATCAACAAGGTCAACTCCGCCCCTGTGACGGGAGGGCGGGGTAAGGTGGCCGAGCGGGGCCATGCTGAGCCCGACAGGCGGGGCGGGGGGAGGCGGGGTTTACGGGCACCGTATGGTCCAGTGACCCCGCCCCAATACCCCCCCTCAGCCCTGTATCACTCCCCCACTGCCCCAGTACCGCCCCCCCAGCCCCCCACCGCCCCAGTACCGCCCCTCCCAATACCCCCCGCCCCCATCACTCCCCCACTGCCCCAGTACCGCCCCCCCAGCCCCCCACCGCCCCAGTACCGCCCCTCCCAATACCCCCCGCCCCATATCACTCCCCCACTGCCCCAGTACCGCCCCCCCCAGCCCCCCACCGCCCCAGTACCGCCCCTCCCAATACCCCCCCGCCCCATATCACTCCCCCACTGCCCCAGTACCGCCCCCCCAGCCCCCCACCGCCCCAGTACCGCCCCTCCCAATACCCCCCGCCCCATATCACTCCCCCACTGCCCCAGTACCGCCCCCCCAGCCCCCCACCGCCCCAGTACCGCCCCTCCCAATACCCCCCACCCCGTATCACTCCCCCACTGCCCCAGTACCGCCCCCCCAGCCCCCCACCGCCCCAGTACCGCCCCTCCCAATACCCCCCGCCCCATATCACTCCCCCACTGCCCCAGTACCGCCCCCCCAGCCCCCCACCGCCCCAGTACCGCCCCTCCCAATACCCCCCGCCCCATATCACTCCCCCACTGCCCCAGTACCGCCCCCCCCAGCCCCCCACCGCCCCAGTACCCCCCCTCCCAATACCCCCCGCCCCATATCACTCCCCCACTGCCCCAGTACCGCCCCCCCAGCCCCCCACCGCCCCAGTACCGCCCCTCCCAATACCCCCCGCCCCATATCACTCCCCCACTGCCCCAGTACCGCCCCCCCAGCCCCCCACCGCCCCAGTACCGCCCCTCCCAATACCCCCCCGCCCCATATCACTCCCCCACTGCCCCAGTACCGCCCCCCCAGCCCCCCACCGCCCCAGTACCGCCCCTCCCAATACCCCCCACCCTGTATCACTCCCCCACTGCCCCAGTACCGCCCCTCCCAATACCCCCCACCCTGTATCACTCCCCCACTGCCCCAGTACTGCCTCTCCCAATACCCCCCACCCCGTATCACACCCCCACTGCCCCAGTACCGCCCCCCCAGCCCCCCACCGCCCCAGTACCGCCCCTCCCAATACCCCCCGCCCCGTATCACTCCCCCACTGCCCCAGTACCGCCCCCCCAGCCCCCCACCGCCCCAGTACCGCCCCTCCCAATACCCCCCGCCCCGTATCACTCCCCCACTGCCCCAGTACCGCCCCCCCAGCCCCCCACCGCCCCAGTACCGCCCCTCCCAATACCCCCCACCCCGTATCACTCCCCCACTGCCCCAGTACCGCCCCTCCCAATACCCCCCACCCCGTATCACACCCCCACTGCCCCAGTACCGCCCCCCCAGCCCCCCACCGCCCCAGTACCGCCCCTCCCAATACCCCCCGCCCCGTATCACGCCCCCACTGCTCCTAGTACCGCCCCTCCCAATACCCCCCCGTATCACTCCCCCACCGCCCCAGTACCGCCCCTCCCAATACCCCCCACCCCGTATCACTCCCCCAC
Source organism: Dermochelys coriacea (assembly GCF_009764565.3). NCBI lineage: Eukaryota > Metazoa > Chordata > Testudines > Dermochelyidae > Dermochelys > Dermochelys coriacea. The sequence continues at coordinate 10,249,075 of NC_050091.1, forward strand.
TGCCCCAGTACCACCCCCCCAGCCCCCCACCGCCCCAGTACCGCCCCTCCCAATACCCCCCGCCCCGTATCACGCCCCCACTGCTCCTAGTACCGCCCCTTCCAATACCCCCCGCCCCGTATCACGCCCCCACTGCCCCTAGTACCGCCCCTCCCCATACCCCCCACCCCATATCACTCCCCCACTGCCCCAGTACCGCCCCTCCCAATACCCCCCACCCCGTATCACTCCCCCACTGCTCCTAGTACCGCCCCTCCCAATACCCCCCACCCCGTATCACGCCCCCACTGCTCCTAGTACCGCCCCTCCCAATACCCCCCCGTATCATGCCCCCACTGCCCCTAGTACCGCCCCTCCCAATACCCCCCACCCCTTATCACTCCCCCACTGCCGCAGTACCACCCCTCCCAATACCCCCCGCCCCGTATCACTCCCCCACTGCTCCTAGTACCGCCCCTCCCAATACCCCCTCGTATCACGCCCCCACTGCCCCTAGTACCACCCCTCCCAATACCCCCATCCCGTATCACTCCCCCACTGCCCCTAGTACCGCCCCTCCCAATACCCCCCACCCCGTATCACTCCCCCACTGCCCCTAGTACCGCCCCTCCCAATACCCCCCACCCCGTATCACTCCCCCACTGCCCGAGTACCGCCCCTCCCAATACCCCCATCCCGTATCACTCCCCCACTGCCCCTAGTACCGCCCCTCCCAATACCCCCATCCCGTATCACTCCCCCACTGCCCCTAGTACCGCCCCTCCCAATACCCCCACCCTGTATCACTCCCCCACTGCCCCGGTACCGTCCCTCCCAATACCCCCCATCCCGTATCACTCCCCCACTGCCCCAGTACCGCCCCTCCCAATACCCCCCCGTATCACTCCCCCACTGCTCCTAGTACCGCCCCTCCCAATACCCCCCCGTATCACGCCCCCACTGCCCCTAGTACCGCCCCTCCCAATACCCCCCACCCCATATCACTCCCCCACTGCCCCAGTACCACCCCTCCCAATACCCCCATCCCGTATCACTCCCCCACTGCCCCAGTACCGCCCCTCCCAATACCCCCATCCCGTATCACTCCCCCACTGCCCCTAGTACCGCCCCTCCCAATACCCCCATCCCGTATCACTCCCCCACTGCCCCTAGTACCGCCCCTCCCAATACCCCCCGTCCCGTATCACTCCCCCACTGCTCCTAGTACCGCCCCTCCCAATACCCCCATCCTGTATCACTCCCCCACTGCCCCAGTACCGCCCCTCCCAATACCCCCGTCCCGTATCACTCCCCCACTGCCCCTAGTACCGCCCCTCCCAATACCCCCATCCCGTATCACTCCCCCACTGCCCCTAGTACCGCCCCTCCCAATACCCCCATCCCGTATCACTCCCCCACTGCCCCAGTACCGCCCCTCCCAATACCCCCGTCCCGTATCACTCCCCCACTGCCCCTAGTACCGCCCCTCCCAATATCCCCCGCCCCGTATCACTCCCCCACTGCCCCAGTACCGCCCCTCTCAATACCCCCCGCCCTGTATCACTCCCCCACTGCCCCAGTATTGCCCCCCCAGCCCCCCATACCGCCTCCCAGCCCCGTGCCACTCCCCCACTGCCCCAGTACCGCCCTTCCCAATACCCCCCGCCCCGTATCATTCCCCCACTGCCCCAGTACTGCCCCTCCCAATACCCCCTGCCCCATATCACTCCCCCACTGCCCCTGTACCCCCCCTCCCAATACCCCCTGCCCCGTATCACTCCCCCACTGCCCCTAGTACCGCCCCTCCCAATACCCCCATCTCTGTATCACCCCCCACTGCCCCAGTACTGCTCCCCCAGCCCCCCATACCCCTCTCCCAGCCCCGTATAACTCCCCCACTGCCCAGTACTGCCTCTCCCAATACCTCTCATCCCTGTATCACCCCCCCCCCACTGCCCCAGTACTGCCCCCCCAGCCTCCATATCCCCTCCCAGCCCACGTATCACTTCCCCACTGCCCCCAGTACCCCCCTTCCAATACCCCCATCCCTGTATCACCATCCCACTGTCCCCAGCCCCCATACCCCTTCTCAGCCCCGTATCACCCCCTCAGCCCACGTTCACTCCCCCACTGTCCCCAATACCACCCCTCCAGCCCCCCAGCCCTGTATCACACCCACTGCCCCAGTACCACCCTCCTGCCCCCCCATGCCCCTGTATCACCCCCAATGCCTCCAATACTGCCCCCCAATACCCCTTCCCAGCCCTGTATCACCTCCAATACCCCCAGCCTCCATATCACCCCCCATTTCCCCCAGTACTGCCCCCAACCCCGCTTACCCCCCTGTATCATCCCCAGTACCGCCCCTCCCTACCCCCCAGTACCCTCCTCCTGGGCTGCCAGTTAATGGCCAGGCCAGTCTTGGGACTCCCACTGTCATCCAGCTTCTCTGTTTCCATTCTTAGGCTCTAGTCAGCTCCTGACAGGGCCTTTGTAACAACGCTGAGGGGCTGCGTCCCAACCTGGTGCCCGCCCTCCCCTGTACGCTCAGTGCATAGAGGTACCCAGTGCCTGGGGAAACTCAGTCACACATATGGACACATCCGATGACCCCAATTCCCCACCCCAAGTCAGGGCGCTGGGGGTTGGACTGGGGCTTGCGGAGGAGAGAAAAGCTGCTGCTTCCAATCCTGTGAGCTCAGTCAAGCAGCTTGAGGAACTGACCCCCCCCCCCCCCCCGCTTCCAGGGAGGCCGCGTCCCCTCAGCAGCGGAGCAAATTAATGACCAGGCGCTTGGAGCACAGGGCGCCTAAACCCTGAGCCGCCCCCCAGCTCTGCCCCAGCCAGGGACACACTACACACTCAGAGCAGCAACCAGCTCAGGGTTAGCTTAGCCCCAACCTGCCAGCCTCAGGGCTATCCGGGCGTCGCCTGCGAGTGCGGCCTGGCCTTAAAGGTAAGGGCTTGGGGTCCAGGACCCACCTGCCCCTTGCACAGGGAGAGTTTCGAGGCGCCACTGCTCTCACAGTCCTTCCCTGCAGTCTCACGTGGACAAGGCTCTGGGGCCCATTTGAAGGCCAGCTGGGTGCTGGGAAAGGCCCTCAGCTGGTTGCTATCAGGTGCCAACAGCCACAGCCCTGTTGTGGGCTCACACGACCCCGGGTACATGTGACTTGCACCATCCCCTCTGGCAGCTACTCCTTCCAGCTGCCATGGACAGGAACTAGGGTGACCAGATGTCCTGATTTTATAGGGATAGTCCTGATTTTTGGGTCTTTTTCTTTCTGGGCTCCTATTACCCCCCGCCCCCGTCCTGATTTTTCACATTTGCTGTCTGGTCACCCTGACAGGAACCCTGCTCAGAGAGCAGCAGGCCTGTCCATTTCAGTCTGTGGGCCAGCCCAGATGGCCCCACTTGGAGGAACCCCACAGAGACCTGCATGTCTCCAGCATCCTGATGCCAAGGACCTTTACAGCCACCAAGGAAACCACACCCTCCCTTGGGGGTGTGGGGGAGGAGCAGGACCCCGCTGTAACCATGAAGAGAACCCAGGTGTCCCAGTTACTGGCAGCGCCAGAGCCCATGACACACCCCATTCCACGCCTGGCAGGCTGTATCAGAGAACCAGTCTGAGCAGCCCTGGGGATGACACTGACAATGCTTTTCAGGGTCATGCCTGAGACTCTGGGGTAACATTAATGTAGGGGCTGGATCCCAGGCAATCGACCTGGAGAGGGGTCCCCCGGAGGCCCCATCCAGGACTTTGGCCTGTTTAAATTGCCCCATGCGAAGGAACAGCAGCAGCCCATAGAAACAGCTTTCGTGGCAAAAGGCTACTGGCCATTCCTGCCTCTCCTGGCGGGGAAGGCGGCTCTCTGGGCTTGCGCACATAGTGGCACTGTGTTCACCTGCCTTGGGCCTGGCTCCCCTCACAGCCTGGCAGTGAAGTGCTGCGGGCAGAAATGGTGCCCCATGTCCTCCCGAGGCCTCTCTGCTGCCTTTTAACTTGCGTGAGCCTGAAATAAGCGCCCGGAGGGCCATGGGGAAGCCAGGCTTTCTGTAAACATGCTGCAGTGCTTTAGCAACTGGGGCAGCCCGAGGGATGCCGGCCCCTGAGATCGCAGCCTCCCCTTCCCCACCAGCTGGGGCTAATTAACTCCTGACAACCAGCACCAGGTTTGTCAACACACAGCACAGCCTTCAGGAGCCCTCCCCAGGCAGCGGCTGCGGGAGCAGCGGGCAGCCAGGATCCCGGCTGCATGGGGGCCTCCAGGAATCTGCCAGACCTGCAGGCTGGGGCAGGAGCAGCCGAAGCACCAGGGCAGGGAGAACAGACTGACCCCATTCCTGATGTAACGGAAGGAACCATGGGTCCTTGTCGGGTCCTGCCCCTAGGTGGTGGTGGGGTCATTCCCATGAAAGCTCCATTGCTCGTCTGCCCACAACCCTGCCAAGCTTTGCAGAGCTGCCAGGGGGAAGGTGGAGACAGACACTACCGCACAGCACCACCTGCACCAGGGGAGCAGAGTCCTGGGCCTGCCACCTCTCTGACAGTCCAGCCATGCTGGGGCCGTCCGTTCTGGGCAGCATTGCCCTGCAGTGAGTCCTTTACAGGTTCCCCAAGGGTGGCTCCTTCGGGGCTGCTTCCCCCAGCACAGTCCTGCACAGGGGGCCCTCCCTGCTGGTGTGTTACCCTAAGCTATGGGGGTTCTCAGGGAGACAGGGAGGAGGTGGTGGTCGAACGTTCATTCCCCTCTCCCCTTGTCGGGCGTTTGCCGCTCGTCCAGTATTAAACCTCTTGGAGAGGCTTGTCCCCCAGCCGGTACTGGGGCTTTGTCTGGTATTGGCAGAGGGAGCCACTCTGCCCCTGTGCAGCGTGAGCTTGCACCCGCCCTCAGGCTGGTGTGGGCAGGCCTGCACCATGTCGAGACGTGCCGGAGCTCCCAGTGTTCTGGGAACGTGCGAGGGGCGTCAAATCATCCACAAGTTCAAGGACCATCTCTCTGCTGGCGCGTCCCAGACCCATGCTTGGCTCCAGCCCTGCCTCCTTCCACCAAAACCACCACCTCAGTCTGGCCCTGACATCTCCTTGGAGGTGTCTGGCCATCAGCTCAAGCTCCATCTGGCTAGAGCAGAGCTCCTGATCTGCCTCCAGCCCTCCCCTCTACCTCCTTACTCAGACCCAGGGGACGCCGGCAGCATCAGGCCCATCAGCTGGACCTTGCTCTGGCTCCTCACAGCCAGACTCTGGTTAAGTCCCAGATCCTTTCTACAGAACATCTCTAAGACACAGCCTTTCCTCTCCTCCACCCAGCTAAACCCCTCGGCCAGGCTCTCAGCCACTCACATTTCAGTTACTTGCTGGCCTTGGCAAGCACAGTCATGCCCTGGTCATATTTCTTCAGACCGCTGCTGCTCATTCCCCTAGCCCCTCACTTTGAGCAGGTCACCCCCTCTTCCCTCCCCTCTCCTGGCTTCTCCCAGGCTGCCCCTCCCACTCAGGAGTAGCTCCTCTCAGACATCTGCACAGCTCTCATTAGCCTTCAAATCCCTCCTTACAACTCCCCTTTGCCATGACTTCTGCAAAATGTGACCGTGGCAAGCTGAGATCGCTGCCCAACAGCATCTGTTTCCTTGTGCCCCCATCTCTCTCTCCCTCTGTCATCTCATCTTGTACTTAGATCGGAAGCTCTTTGGGGCAGGGACACTGTTGCGTGTCTGTATAGTGCCTGGCACCATGCAGTACTGGTTCACAGCTGGGGCTCCTAGGTGCTACCCCAAAATGGACAAACAGCTCAAAACCAAGGTGGCAGCCTCCAGCAGGAGAGGGAGATGCATCCACACTGCAGGTGGGCACAGAGCCCCACACTGATGGCCTGCACTCCCAGCTGCCCAGGCTCCTCCTCTGCAGGTTGCTGGCTATCTTCTGTTACAGACTGGTCCAATCCTCCTTGGGCTGGTCCCGTCTGGCAGCAGCCAATGCAGTGGCTGGGTGGCCTCAAGCAGCTGGGGCAGGCAAAGCCCTCAGTGTTTCTAGCACTGGGAGCTTAGGGTACACTCCCAGCCCCAGACTCCTCATCTGAACCCTTTCTTGGGACGCAAACACAGCCACCCTCACCCTGAAAGCAGCGCCTGCGCACTCCCCAACCCCCACTCATTCACCTGCTCCCCCAGACCTCTGCTCCAGCAGTGGGCACTCCAGGCTGCTAGTTTAACCCCTTCCAGGACTACACAGGCTGAGCGAGGGAACTGCTGAACCATGTAAGAACAGCCCACTGTGTCAGACCAGTGGTCC